>NC_141022.1:37930000-38062500 GCF_052040795.2 Danio rerio | reverse complement strand
TTTTTTGTCATACTGAAGTAAAAGTTCGTTTAAAAAACTTAATTACTTCCTGGATTCTGTATCACCATAGTCTTTAGATACAGCCAAGCCAGAAATTATTCATAGCACTGGAAAATTCTGACTTAAATTGACTTTTTATTCAACCAGCAAGTAGTTTTGTTGACTGAAAATGACACAGGCTTCTCCCAAAGCATAATAGGGTAAAAAAACAAAACAAAAAATAAAGATTAAAATTCACACCTTTTTTTTTTACATTTGAACAAAAACTTTAAGTCAGAATTTGCCAGGGGTACTGTATGAATAAGGTAGGTGTGATTTTGTTAAATACGATGCAATCCTAGACTAAAACCTACAGTTGTTGTTCCTGGAACGTAATTTTTGTTTAAAAATCTAATCCAAACCATTCCCTTCCCCTAAACTATAGCTATTTACATTAAATGCCTCCTAAGCTATTGTCATCTAATAGAATGAGTCAATAGAGCCGCCATTTTAGTACAGTAACGTGCCTTTAAAATGAATATGGGACCAAGGTGCATTGGAGGACTGGCAATCTGGAGTGATGACATATATACACACATTAGCTTTTTAGGTGGTCAGTATGCAAATATATGGTTTTTAATTTATGAAAATTACAATTTTACACAACTTTTCTAAATCAATGGATAAGTGACCACATGGGCATTGCCGACAAAGAGCCAATGTTTGTATGTGTTTGTGCATATCCACCTTTCTGATCTAAGTAGTATATAACATTTCTAATATTCAATAATTTATGGTAAAAACTACGCACATTGAGGCACAGACACTGTTATGTTATCAGATACCCTCCTAAGTTGCTTCAAAAACTAGCCGCTACTTCACTTAGCCAACAATAGTACAAAGTTCACTGCAGCATCTTTTTATTCTATTACTTGTAACAACAGAAAGATAAAGTTCTAACAACACATTACAGGTTACGCACCAGGCTCACTGTAGTTTAGCTAACACGCTAAAGCTAACAACAACCAAATTGAGGGAATGCTGTGTTAAAAATAAAATAAACATTAGTATTTAATGTGAGACCATAACATTTAAAAATGTATTAACTGGTACACAGTGTGCAGTACAAGCACACGGTGTATAGTGCATCGTTTGACACACAACTAGAGACTATGCATTCATGTCCGATTGTGCTTTGATGCTTTCAAAACACATCTGTGCTTTTCACCAGAGACAAAGCAGGAGTCGGTGTGACATTTGCTTTAGTGCAGTAATAGTTATGGTGGTAGACGGGGGGCCGTGGAGTCCCACTGTTCAGGGGCCGGACGGGAAGCGGAGCGGGTGATGAGATTACCGTCTGCAATGAGATGCTCCGGTACGTGAAGGATCACTCTGACGTTCAGGCTACAGGAAAGGTGAGACGCACAGACCAGGCCGATCACACAGCTCACCACGCTGATCAAAGTGAGGGTGGTCTTATTGATAGGACTCCGTGGGGAACCTGAGGAGAAGACAGAAAGAGGAAGCAATAAACAAGCGATGCTACAAGTCTAGAAAGTTCACATTTTTATGTGCATGTCGGGAAGGCACAAGGGAGACGGTTAAAAAACAGACCACATCAGGGTTGGTGGTCCATGAAAGGAGCACTGGATCAAACCAGCCAGCCAAACTCGAAGAGCGCCAGTTGCTCTGGCACGAATAGAGCAGTGGGGAGATAACAGTTTACCTTTTGATGCATGCTGCTTTTATGCTAAATACTGCAAATGACAATATTTTTTTTTGGGTGTGGGGGGGGTAAGTTGTTTTTTATCAATTTTTGTGTGATACAGCCAAGCTGGTTTGGTGTAGTGCTGTGCCGTACATCTGTTACATGTCAAATCTAGGCACACAACATTGCTAGTGGTGTATGATTATTATAATACAACAGAAAGACATTAACAACATACAGTCACAAATGTATGAGGACAAAATACAACATATGAGAACAAAACACATTCTTAATTCCAATTCTATACATTTTGACAGTAGAACCTCAAGGTTAATGCACTGGACACCTTTTTCATTTTTCAACATTGCATAGTCAATTATTTTTAATAACTTTCCTTATGTCATAATGCACTTATTTAAATTAATTATTTGTATGTGTTACGTGAGTCTGTTTTGTTTTTGGTATGGTTGTGTGCTTTGTTTTTGCGCTTGTCTTATTTTTAGGTGAAGTCTGCGAACGGCTCGTTCGGATTGGATCCGAGACGGCAATGTCGGCTCACTCTATCTCTCTCGGTCTAACACTGTTTAGCTGTTGGTGCTTTGCGCTTGCCAGGATAGCTCCGCATAGCGTTCTTTTTATTGCTATGTTTTTGTTAAAGAGCCCCTATTATGGGTTTCTAAGAATGAGCTTCCATGCAGTGTGTAACACCATACTAAGTGAATAAAAACATCCAGCTGAGGGTTAAATCTAAAAGTGCACCGTGTTTAAAATTATAGATTATTTAATGAAATAGTCGACTCAGAGTCGAATAAATGAATTGTTAAGTTGGGTTCGGAACTTTTGCTTGAATGCATCAACATCGATACGGTACATCACCGAATATGTAGTGCCGGTTACAATAAAATGTGAACGCGCCTTTCCCTTCAGACACTAGCAGAGCGTCACTGTACTGATCATGACGTGAAGATGATGATCACTGACATGGAGATTTAGCTGCGGAAATCAAAAGGTTAAAGTTCATTTTCACAAAACTGCCACAGTAAAGCCAACCAAAAAGTTGCGATGAGGGATGAGGGATTTGTCAATCGTTTGCTATTAGAGAAAGGAGCAGCAGAGACGATTATGTATGGGACTTAGTCAGTAACTGTTACAGTTCATATGGACCAGTTTCTTCTGCTCCAGATCATAACATTCATTCATTCATTTTCTTTTCGGCTTAGTCCCTTTATTAATCTGGGGTTGCCACAGCGAAATGAACCGCCAACTTATCCAGCATATGTTTTACACAGCAGATGGCGTTCCAGCTGCAACCCATCACTGGGAAAAACCTACACATTCTCAGTCACATACATACACTAGAGACAATTTAGCTCACCATATTCACCCGTACTGCATGTTTTTGGACTTGTGGGGAAAACCCACACGAATATGGGGAGAACATGCAAACTCCACACAGAAATGCCAACTGACCCAGGCAAGGCTCAAACCAGCGGTCTTCTTGCTGTGAGGCGAGAGTGCTACAAACAAATTTATTTTCTTTTCGGTGTAGTCCCTTTATTAATCAGGGGTCGCCACAGCGGAATGAATCTGCAACTTATGTTCTTTTCTGAGATTATATTTATGTCTTTCTTTTCCTCACCATCAGAGGCATTTTCTCAAAAATCACTTTCCCAAACTAAAACAGTAACAGTTGTAGGATAAGTTGGTCTACATTCACGGTTCATGTATCTTTGGACACTTCAGACTTTACCACCCATCAACTAGTGTTTATAAAACTAAAAACAAAAACAAAAAAACGTTATAGTTTCTTCAGTAATGTAACACTATTGAATGTGTTTGTGACATTGTGGCTGGATTTGTACATTGCTTTTTGTGTATATCAACTGTTTGGCTTCAAGAATTTGTGTCTGTGTGCAGTTACACTATGACATACACCTACCACCCACTTTATTAGGTACAGCTTTTCAACTGCTTGTTTTTTAAATGACTGCACATTGCATGCTTGTTGGTGCCAGAAAACATTGCTGAAAAACGAATATTAAAATATACACAATGAGTGGTAATCTGTGGGTTAAAAAATCTTATTAAAGCCACAAAGAAATGATCATGTCAATACAAACCATATCTTCGATAACATTTCTTGTTGAATCTAAGTTTAAGACAGTTCTGAAGAAAAAATGGGTGCAAACAGGTATCAGCAAGGCATACCTAATAAAGTGGCCAGAGAGAGTTTAATCTACCAATGATAAAACATGTTGCATGCCATTTGTGTCAGTTTCTATGTCAAAGTTTTCACCTTGAAATAAAAAGAGTGATACAAAATGAGTACCCAGTGCATTAAAGGACATCTGAGGACCTTCACAATAAAACTGCACAGCTCATTAAAACAAGTGATGTTTAAAACGGTTACAAACATTTTTTAGGATAAACATGAACATGCAGCAGACAATGAATTATCAACAATACATTCAGATGATACACATATGATGATAAAGACAACTTGTTTACATGAATTGCTTGAAACATACAATATGGATTAAATGAGTCACAAAGGAGTTACAAATTGCATTAACACAGCAACATGTATATGAAAGGAGGAACCGCAGTTTTACAAAATATTATAATATACATGATACGTATTACATCCTTATTTGAAGTGTATATGTTATCTGGCTTGACAGGTCGACTTTGGAAAAATGAAAGACAGATGACTGAAAGAAAACAAAAAGCATTGATTCAATCATTTGCACGCATCTGTCCTAAATATATCTATTTATATAGAAATGGTTACAAAAATTTATGGGCAGTTTTTTGGAATCTATAATCTGTTTTATGCTTGTTATGTATTCATCAGTGCTATATTGAGTTGGGTTAAGACTGGCGCAGGTAAAACAAACTGTGCATGGTCTTCTGTGGTGCCAATTTCATCTTCTAGGACTAATTACAGCAAAGAAAAAAAAATAAAGATTTACAAAAAGGTAAAAATTTAATTTAAAAAATATAACTGAGTTCCCTGGATTTCATTTTTTTTTGTAAGGTTAAGAAGGTAGCATAAAATAATTTATTTTAAAGAAGTTAAATAAATGTCAGCATTTAGCATTTAACTTATTTTGAAAACATTTAAGATATACAGTGCTCAATGTAATTGAGTATACAACCCATTTTGAAAATAAATTTATTTATCCATTTCTCAGTGAATATAGGCAATGTATTTTGGTGCATTTAAATGACACAGATTTATTAAACAGATAAATTTCTTAAAAATAATATTGTAGTCACCAAACATAAATAGAAATTGAAGGATAATACAATTAAATTCAAGCAAAATATTGCAAAAAAAGACAATCTACAAAATTTCAATTAAATTTTTCCATTTTGTTGCTTCTCTTAATTTTCCTCTTTTTAAATTTCTATTTTATTTGTGTACTTGTATATGCTGAGCACTACACACACACACACACACACACACACACACACACACACACACACACACACACACACACACACACACACACACACACACACACACACACACACACACACACACACACACACACACACACACACACACACAATGTCAGAATTATAAGCATCCCTTTGAATTTTTTTCAAATATTTCCCAAATGATGTTTAACAGAGCAAGGACATTTTCACAGTATGTCTAATAACATTTTTTTTTCCTAAAAAAAAAAAAAAATTAACGTCAAAATTATTAACCCCTTTTAGATATAGAAATCATCATTATACAATAACTTGCTTGATTACTCTAACCTGCCTAGTTAACCTAATATAGTTAAGCCTTTAAATGTCACTTTAAGCTGCATAGAGGTGTCTTGAAAAATATCATGTATCAATATCAAATATCACATCATGGCAAAGATAAAAATAAATAAGTTATTAGAAATTAGTAATTAAAACTATTATGTTTAAAAATGTGTTAAAAAAATCTTATTGATGTTAAACAGAATTTGGGGGGAAAAATAAACATTGGGGCTAATAATTTTGACTTTAACTGAATATTTAAATACGATTTATAAAAAAACTTATTTATTTATTTATTTTTGTGGATTTCAAACTATTATTAGAAATACTTTGACAGACAAATGTATAACGATGTATTTGAAAATACCTGCATAGAGCTATTTGAGATTTGTAAGGATTTACTGTGTTTAATATATCTGGATATATACAGTATATATAGAGAGAAACATAAATATAATTATGATTTTATATATAAATAATTTATTTAAAAGTACATATTTAGCATCAGCGGTTATTAATTACTGTACCTTCATTTCTCTTAAATTGACAGCTCATATGAACACTTTTTTAAAAATGTAAATGCGCGCAAACATGTCTATCAACACACTGCTCTCTCCCAATAACCAGTTCATGCAGCGATCCAGGGGAGGAAAAAAAAAGTGACACGAGTCATATCTATTATTAACTTAAGTCCAATTAAAGGTGTTGTTGCCACAGCTGACTAGTAGTGTTTTTGACAGCTACAGGGTTTAAGCATTTGCAATTAGAGGGAGAAAGTATTAAAGTTAAGTGATTGTCTGTTAGTTGGCTTTCAAGTAGAAGTTTAGGGAGCTTTAGTCGCTTGAAAAAATTAAATAAAAACAACACAGGGCTCCTCAGGGGAGTCACTCCAGCCATTAGCGTCTGACAGTACTGTCCAACTGTTTGTCAAATGCTTTTATAACGCTTAACATACACACATTTACTGTGCTTAATATTGAATTGTGGTCTACAGACTGAGCTGCTAAGCTTAAGGTGCTTAAATACTTGTAAGCTCGCATTTAGTCTTCATTCACTTCAGACGACGTCCACAGAGTCTTCAAAGGCTCTGAAGAGTTTTCTTAGCAAACTTAAAAATTGCTTAGGGACCCTCAGTCCAATTTAGAAGACAGCTAAAAAAATAGTTAAGCATTTCTGCTTTCTTGTAAATTGTTTTAACACAGTATTCAACTGCAATGTCAAATCAATGGCAAAATCTCACACGAAACATAATGCCTCGGTTGGTGAAAAAGTTGTAAGGCGAGTCGCTTCACAACTAACACTTCGCTCAGTTTGAGAACGAAGTAAAACACAAACACTGAATGGCCACAATCAGTGCAGGCGATGCAGGTCGAAATCATGCGATGGTGTGGAAGTCCTTCTTACCCCCAGAGCCCCACGCCGAGTTGACGTTACCATTTCTCATACCTCGACTGCGTCGGCGGCTGCGGTTTGGGTCGGTGTAGAAAGTCAGCTGAGGCTCGCTGTCCGCCTCTGTCCCAGAGTCTCCATCCGGGTTCAGAAAAGTTGAACCCGCTGTAGAATTCACACAAAAATCATCCATCAAATCAGATTAAATGTCAAAGTTATTTTGTGTGTGAAATAACCATACAGAGTGTAGGTAAATATCACATCGGTCCCAAAAGAAAAAAAAAAAAAAAAAAACACAGAATGAATTGAAAAAAAAAAAGATTATTTGATCCAAGATTTAGCACAACAATTGCAAGCCCAATGTCATCATAAGGGTGTGAAATTAAACAAATCTGACAGCATGACAAAAGGGAGATTTCTGTCTGATTGCTAATCACTTTTGTTTACTTATCAAGCATTACTGATTACTACGGCAAGTAATTATAAAGAGCTACAGCAGATTTATTAGAAACATCACATTGGAATATTACTTAATTTTTTTTAATGAGGAGAGATCTTACAAATAATGCAGTAAAGCCACTGTCAAAATGGTTGTTAGTTAAATTACACCTTTTTAGGTCATTTTTACTTGCATATCACTTATACACTCTCAGTAAAGGTACGCAAGCTGTCACTGGTGTGGTACCTTTTTAAAAGGTAGGCATTTGTACTTAAAGGGTCAATATTGGTACCTCAAAAGTATATATTAGTACTTCAGTCCAATTGAACCTACAGCTTTGATAGTTTTGTTAAGCTAAAAACGGTTATTTAGAAAAATAAAGAAATCAGAAAAAGTTT
Source organism: Danio rerio (assembly GCF_052040795.2). Lineage (NCBI taxonomy): Eukaryota > Metazoa > Chordata > Actinopteri > Cypriniformes > Danionidae > Danio > Danio rerio. Next base: position 38,054,825 of record NC_141022.1, on the reverse strand, counting down.
ATCATTCACATCAGTTGATTTAAAAACATGAAATTATAAATACATTTTACAAAAAAAAAAAAAAAGTTTACAACTGTCCCCTTGTTTCTGTCATTCCTGTCACATTTGCAATAAATTTAACAATGCGTGCAATACACGATTAAGGCTATGATTTGGAAGTGACATAATTTGACGGAGGAGAAGCTATTATAAGTCTTACATTTATCAATGACTAATACAATTGATTTTCACATATACATTTTTGTTTTTTAAACATTTATTTTTTTCTTGAGATGGATGTTTCTTTAGCATTCTTTACTTGATAGAAAGTTTAAAAGAACATTTACTTGAACTATAATTCTTCAGCAACATGTTTATTAGTCTAACATTAGTTTAATGCAATTATTAATTTATGGATAGAGTTATAAATTTCTTAAATGTTTCAGACTCCAAAGTTCAGAACAATAGTGCACATAAAAAATATTGCTAGACTATATCAGGGTTTGCTTACATACTAAGGGCTCTATTTTAATGAACTAGGTGCAAATTCTAACGTGTATAGTGCAAAAGCATTAAGGGGACTTTTTTTGCTATTTTACAGACGAAAAAATACGATTTGCGTCTTGGTTGGCTATAGGTGTGGTTTGAGCATATGTGCATTAAGCCAATCAAAATCTCATTTCCCATTCTCTTTAAGAGTCAGTTGCATCGTGCTATGGTGCATTTGCTATTTACATGGTGGACTTTGTAAGCAGAAAAACTGAACGCTTCACTAATGAGAAAACAGTTAGACAGACCATCTGCAGTGAGGATAAAGAATGAGCCTCCACCATTCTGCCTCTTTACTTTCTCTTTACTTTTACTCTTTATTCCTTTACTTTCGTGGAGTAAGAAAATGGTGGAAACTTTCTCCACTGGATATATTCATTGGCCTACATATTATAATTTGTTTGTTAAGTGCAAAGATGTGTTTTAAAACTAAGTTCTAAATTCACTAAATTCAGTTCTAATTTCCAGCAAATGAATAAATTAACAATAATAATGAAGTGTTGTCAAAAAATTGCACACAAAAAAACACACTTCCTATGCTCCATATGGTCCAAAACCCAACAGGTGGACAAATATAAGCTTGCTTTTATTAAAGCAAATATAAATATGTATATAATAAATACTAATACTAATAATAAATAAAAATAAATAAAGCAAACCGTTATGAATAAACTGAAAAAGCTCCCTGAGATAAAGAAGGCATGAAGGCGGTGGTTTTTATATTTATGTTGATAATAATAATTTTGTAATATTTTAACCCTTTAATTCTTTTTCGTTTGTAAAGATATTTGATTATTGCTGTACATCTTGTGTATTAAGCAATGTGTAAGTGTTTAAGGCACACAACTAACGCACTTTGCGCTGGACTCAATGCCGTGGTCTATTTTATTTCCTCAAAATAGCAACATGCCAACAATGCACCTAAACACACCTCCTTTCTAGACCGGCACACCCATGAGTCCACAAAGTGCGCAAATGAATTTACTATTTAAACAATGAGGCTCAAAACAGGTAAATTAGGGTTGCACGAGTCTAAAAATAGCAACAAATCACGCCAAACACATCTTGTGCCTTATTGCGCTGGGTGTATGATAGGGTCCATAAAGTTTGAATGAAAGCATATAAATGACACACAATGATAAGCACAAGCTCTTCTACAGTAGGAGGAAATATTCTTATAATATCACCAAATAATAATGTTTTGACATCCCATAATTGCACTGTAAAAAGATCTGCGAAGCATTCAAATACAAGATATATAAAATACATTAGAAATGGCATAATTGCAATCATACATCAAGCACCCACACACACATCCATGTGAAATACAGAGTATAATCCAGAACCCGCACAGTAATCATCGCTCTGTGAGAGACACTTCACCTCGCAGAAGAGTATGGGGTAAATATAAGTAATGAACAGGAGGTAAGGAGTGTGACTGAGATAAGAGATGCACGCCTCCTTGGACTCTTTCGCTGTGCACAAAAGACACAATTTACCCGTCAGAGCTAGACAAACGCTTTCATTATGCAGCGCGTGAGGAAGAGATGCACGAGCGCACTGACCCGTGGATTAGACTGACTCACAATGATGAGAAATAATGTTTGAGTTACTCCGTATTCACACAACAGTGCGGCTATCCATTAAAAACATCTTTGCTGGTGCAGGGGAGATTCAAGTAATTATCATTTATAGATGAGCCATCTGCATGGAATGAACTGAACTATGCTTATTTTTGTGATATTATTTCACACCGCCATAAAACAATGCATGAAATATTCAAAGCTGTGATGCAAACAACATGCTGTTTGGTTTTACAGTGAGTCTCAAAAGGGCACCGTTCTGAAAGTAAGCATTTTATTTTAGCACATCAAAGCTATACAGTGAAATGGTATGACGTTCAATCAAATTATTCGCAAATGGAACCGGAAAGATGGATGAAAGAGCACAAAAACAATGGGAAAATGACAGATGTCCTCAAAATGTATTCTGAAAGAATAGTTCTATTTATATACTGTAGTCAACAATGAAAAACGTTTTATCTTAGTAAATTTCAACATTAATGAGATTTATCATTTAATTTTAATACTGTATTAGTCAACATTATTTAGCAGAACTGAAGAAACTTACTAACACTGAACAACTTTTCAATTCAATTATTAAGTTACTGTTACAACCTCTTTGATGTTAGTCTAGGGTAAAAGTAATAACATTTAAAAGGTGTGGTACCTTTACAAAATGATGGGTGAAAACAAAAGACACAAACAACAAAACTGCCAACAAAAGTGATTTAATGTACAAAAAAGTGAAATCAGAATAATGCCCAAATATATATACAATAAGAAAAATATTTACAATAATAAAGTAACAAATTAAACAAAGTATCAAACAAAATTAGGTCAACTCAAGAGTAAGGGGACGCTAGTGAAGCCAAATCAAAGAAATAAATATAACAAAACAATTCTAACTCATAAGCAAACCCCTTACCTCACTAGAACATGAAAAGAAAAAGAAAAGAATAATCTTTAGTGCCGAGCGCCGTAAACTTAACTATTCTGAACTAAAAACAAAACAAATACATAAGTGGCATCCACTTTCTTACCTGGTGTTTTAAACAATGGATTGACTATGTGTATGTAAGATGGAAGTCGTACGACATCTTCCCAGTCCGCCTTACTCTGAGGACAAAGTGAACTCTCAATTATCTCTTTTGGGTTTGGGCAGGTAAGAATTGTGCCAAAGTAACAAACAAACAATCGAATATAAATGTACAGAAATCACAAAGTCGTTCAAAAATGGGCAGAAAATATGCTGTCATCCGCTCTCCCTGGCGTCCTTATATGTGACAGCGCCACGTCACCCAATGATGAGTGACTGGTCTCCTGACCAATCAGATTCCGCGAAGGCGGACCTAAAGGATATGACAGGTAGAGATGGGGAGAGAGAAAGAGAGGGAGAGAGAAAAAGAGAGAGAGAACGGGACGCAAAAATTCCACCAATATACAGCAACCGTTACAGTTACATATGCCAAGATTACTACACATTGTTGCAAACATGTTAGCCATTGTCAGGGCTCTATTTTAATGATCTAATCGCAAAGTCTAAAGCGTATTGCAAGTGTAAAAACTGAACGCTTCACTAGCGAGAAAACGGACAACCTGCAGTGAAAATAAAGAACAAACCTCCTCCATTTGGCCTCTTTACTTTCTCTTTACTTTACTGATACTCTTTACTTTAATCTTTTAATCTTTCGTGGAGCATACAACAAACATGGTCAGCACAGGACTTTTAGATAGTCACTGGTGTACTCTACTTCAACTCCTCAAAATAGCAACTTATCCCGCCAAACACATCTTGTGTCTTACTGCACTGGGTGTATGATTGGGCCCAAATGTTAGCTAATGCATTAGACAATATAAACTAAGGGACAAAACTGTAAAGTATTACCAATAGTTATTGTTTTTATAAATTGTGAAAAACCTCCACTTGAAATTTCAACATTATAAATGTATTTCTCTCATATAAAAAAAGTTGTAATAAAAACAAAACCTTACTAACTATGGAACTTCCGAAAAGGTGCATCTAAAAAGACCAAATTCCTGGAACTCTGCATTTTATTTTAGCACTTCTTGGCACTTAAATGAAATTTCAGCCTGCCAGCCTCAGCACATTCAGTGAACTTTCCAATTATTATAAGATTATAAAATCTTTTAAGGTCTTATTTCTTTAAAAATCAGTTATCTTTACTTGCTGATTGATAAATTATATAAAGTGGGTTTCAGAATGGACAAAAAAATATTATATTTAAATTATATTTTTCCCCACCATGTCTTTAAAATATGACCCCAGTATTTTCAATGAAGTTGATATTGACGGCATTCACAGATACACAGTTTTTCATCTCGTTTTACGCTTGAACAACTAATGAATGCTTAAGTCTTATTAACTCTATGTATTGTAATTACAATACAGCATCAATGCTGTGTTATTTTTGGCTGCTAGCTGTGCATATACCCCATTGAATAACAAATTTATTCACAAGTGACACTATAAATAAAGAAATTGTTTCATTATTACTATTGTTGAAGGACACTGATGCACACACACACATACAGTCAAAATTATTAGCCCTCCAATGAAATTTTTATTTTCTTTTCAAATATTACCCAAATTTAAAGGATCATAAACTCCCCTCTTTCAATTTAATTCTACCTTTTATTTCGGCTAGAATAAAAGCATTTGTTATACAATGATTTGCCAAATTACCATAACTTACCTAATTAACTTCATTAAGCCTTTAGATTGCACTTTAAGATGAATATTAGTATATTTAAAAAAATATCTAGTCAAATAATATGTACTGTCATATCATGGAAAAATTAAAAGAAATCAGTTATCATAAATATTAGTTATTAAAACTATTATGTTTAGAAATGTACTGAAAAGCACATTAACTTTCCGTTAAACAGAAATTGGGGCAAAAAAAATATATACACAATTACTCAATTGGTACTAGAACTACTGACTTAATTTCCACTGTAAGTTATCTGTGCTTTTACTCACACACAGCTTTCAGGCACTCTTCACACCTCTTCTAAAAACCATATTTTTACTTGCATTTAGTGCCTGGTTAAAATGAATGTCAGATTAATAAATGGTAAGCTTTTGTGCTTAAATACCATGCTACAGTTGAGTGAATCTGACCCTTTTGTTGCAAGTGCTTTAAAAGCTACAACAGTAAAAGCGTCTCAACTTGATTGAATAACAGCAATCTAACCAAAAGCTGATGAAACACCTGGCATTTAAGACTTCAAACACTAACAACATTTCAAAATGACACATGCCGGTACGCCAATGTTTTTTTTTTTTTTTGTCTTGGTAACAAATGAGAACAAAAGAAGCACCTTCAAAGGAATTAAACCTCGTAAACCTCACAGAGCAGGTGAGGATTGTGCGCGAGCCTCCACAATTAGGCAGGGGCCAAAGGTGCAAAGCTCCATGGAGGGGAATAAAAGATGAGCTCGTTTAAATATTCAACACGGAGCGCCAACAGCTTTTCGGCATGCAGTGCAGGTGCACACGCCTCCTGCAACGAAAAAAGTTATTTTGCAGCACCGTTCAGGCTGCTCAAACTCAATCATTTGCGAGGTCTTGGAATCAGAATGTCACCAGAATGATCGCAAAATGAGGAAAGGTGAAGTACAGACATCTACGCCAATACCATTGACCTACGAATAACTGAAAAACGTCAAACGCCAATAGCAACAGTTTTAATTTGTCTAATGAAAAATGAGGGGTATAAATAGATGAGGTGAGAGAGGCAGGTGTGACTGAGAAAGAAAAAAAGAAAACTTGAGAGGATCGGTGCGCTCACACATGTTTGCACGGGAGTCTAAACATAGCCTTTAGCAGATTTCATCTTTCACGGACTGCTCTGAGAGCTTGTGCATAGCCTCGGCAGTTATGTAGGGTTCGTTAGTGAAGAGTAAAAGAAGAACAGTTTCAAAGTCACATTGTCATTAATCTCTCAGTAATATTAAAGAATCTTGTGATTTGAAACTTGTATATGACTACTATATAAAAAGCTATAGATTTAGATTGGGGATTAGATATTTTTGAGCTATCAGAAAGAGCTGTAAGAGGTCAGTAAACCAAAGACAGACTCAAACCTTCAGAGATAAACCCTCATCTTTAGTTCATTTAACAAACTGGCAATACACATGCCGCCTACATAGATTTAAACAGTTGAGCTATTTGGAAGTTTATTTCTACAGATAATAAATCTCTACACCCACGATTCTATGGCATTGTTAACAGAAACCAGCAGCTCCAAGTTCAAAGGAAAACAGCACATTTTTTGTTCTATTTATTGTGCGTTTACATATTTCTATGACTGTAATCAGTATTGGTCTATATGCCTAGTACTGTAAAAAACGTTTGGGTCAACCTTTTTAATTTACAGTATAGAGTGTCTATTTACACAAACATTGTTTTACCAGCAGTGGTGTAGAACATATGACACGTAGCAGTGGAAACCTTGATATATTATTATTTTTAATAATATTAAAAATAAATAAATAAAATAAAATAAATTTAAAATATTCTTTTTACTATTATTATTATTATTATTATTATTATTATTATTACAAAAGGGCAAAGGCATTTCAGTTACATGTAAAAAAAATAAAATGTTCAAAAAACGGCAATAAAATACCAAATTATGTTTAATATGAAATTATTTAGAATTTAAACTGGATATATATATTGTAGACAAGGCTTTGTTGTCCAAATAAAGCAGCATCCATTTTATTAATATTCTCTACAATAGACATGGTAATACTGCATAAAGTTTTATAATTTAGCCTTTAACCTGCGGTGTTTATATCTGGCACTTGTTTGCTTCTTGCTAATAAAACACAATTTTACCTACGGTGTAAATATAGTATATCTCTAGTCATTATTTGAAGGAATAACTATGATTTATACACTTACACTTATTGGAAAAGGTTTAGGAGAGCTGCCTTCACATGCATGTGAACTGTAATGACATCCCAATCTTAATTCGTAGGGCTTATAATAAAGTTGGTTCACACTTTGCAGCTAAAATAGATTCAACTCTTCTGGGAAGGCTTTTCTCTAGGTTTAGGAGTTTGTGTATAGGAATTTTTGACCATAGTCTAGAAGTTCATTTGTTAGGTCAGGCATTGATGTTGGACGAGAAGTCCTGGCTTACATTTTCTATTCTAATTCTTCCTAAAGGTGTTCTATAGGGTTGAGGTCAGGACTCTGTGCAGGCCAGTCAGGTTTCTCCACATTAAATATTATCATCAAGGGGCATGAACGAAATGTTACTGAATGAAAGTGAAAATATTAAACTGCAGTTGAAGTCCAAAAATAAAATAAATGGCACCTTATTTAGATTTATTAATTATTATTTAGATTTAGGCGCATAAACATCTCATTTAGATTTATTATTTAAATTGAGGTAAATAATTACATTACTGATGTCAATGTAAACATACCCAGTGAGCATTTTCAATGATCCCATGTGTAGGTTCAGACTTTTAAAGAAATAAAATGGGCTTATTCATCACAATCTATGTGTTACAACCATTATTCATTTATTCTTTAGGTGGTAAAAGAGGCAAAGAAAATATCTACCTGATCATTGTGATCATAGTATCAGCACTGTGGCCAACTCTAATGCAACTTTTATTAGCCCACTGAAAGCCTTTATTTTACTATATATTTTTCTCTGTTATTCTTTTCCATTAATTTCGGTAAAGCTTTTTAATTAAGCCAGAATTCCTGAGTGCACCCTTACTTTTTGAATCCAAGTGCATTGGTATATAAAAAAAAAACCCAAAACAAAACAGGTGGTCTGAAGGTCAGAGTAAGACTGTGCATCTTTTGGAATGAAGTAATGAAGCATTAAAGAGGGAGCAGAGAGGCAAATATTTGTCCAGCTAGGAAATTAGATTCTTACTCAAGGAAAACACTTCACTGGACATCAGCTATTAGTGTCGAAAGCAAATCTGAGTAAGGAATACATCTTGTATAGCACTAGGCATGTTTCACTGAATGACATACAGATATTGGTACACCTCCACTCACAATAAATATTAGAAGCATATCTCAAATACATACAAAGTTTTGGATGGTGTGATCAGTCAAGCATAAAGACAGAGAAGTTCAGAGCCACAGCGGGACAGTGGAGAGATTGGAAGACAAATATTTGTGTGTGGTTATGATTACAGACATCGACAGCGGCTGGAATGAGATCTGTGTGGATGGAAGTGGATATTCGATGGGGGTGTAATGGCTCGGATTTCTCACGGTTGAGTCTATATCACCCTTCTGTGGTCACGGTTTCTGTACTGTTTGATTAATGCCAATAAGACATCTCATTTTTCCCACCACACATGTAAACATTTTTATACAGCTGTGTAACAGAATTATGAGATGACTGGAAAATGTTTGATTTCTCAGGATTTCCTGGATTTTATGGGTATAGGTCTGAGTAAAATAATAGCATACGTTTTATTTTATATCATAAAAGTCTTATACAAATTTGAAATAACATGTTCAACTCTGGTTCATTCTGAGCGCCAAATATGTCCCAGGAGATTGCAATTTTTGTTTTCGCAAATACACCAGAGGCTGTTGTGTAAGCTTTTTGAGATCTCAAACTTATCTCACCATTCATACCTGCTGTTCTCATGTAAATCCAAAAGAGGCCACAGTTGACTGACTGAATGTCCAATCAACTGACCCACCCTCCTCCTTATCTAAACCCCACCAAGAGTGCTTCAAAAGCACTGATTGACCCACCCACCCACCCACTTCCCTATACCCAACTAACAAATTTAAAAAGCAATACAGAAAAAAAACACTTTTTTTGATTTTTAACACGTTTTAAGATATTACCACATTCCTACCCTGTTATTTACTTGTTCATTTTATTATTTGGATTCTGTTTTTGTCCTACCTGCTTTCTGGAACCATTCTTCGCCGGACTGTTGTTGACCCGGTTGTTGTGGTCAACTACTCTCTGCAGCTCAAGTCCGCCAACCTACATGGCAAGCTAACTAGACAAACTGGTAACAGCGAGAAAGCTATTCATATGGAGGTAAGCACGAAAAGGAATGTCATCATACAGTCCCGTAGCGTTCGTTTTAAAGACGAAATGCAGCCATACATAAATCTGGCAACATAATTTGCAATCTCCAGAACTGTATATGGGTCTACGTTTTCAGAATGAACATATGTTGAAAATATTGTCATTTAGGGCAACCAACGCCCTTCTTGTAATTTATATATATATATCATTTATTATTATTATTAAACATTAAAACTGAAACATTTTATTTTAAATGTTATGTATGCTTTATCAATAGTTTAAAACAAACAAAAAGAAACAAAAAATGTGTTTACAACAACTTGATTTCTTAATTTGTCACATCTGTATATCATTCTGACATCTACTTATACATTATATTAGCAATCAAAAATGTGAGGTTGTTAATAACTTTTTTCAGCTAAAACATTATATTTATCAACAGTGACTGGTCAGATTTTTACATTGTTACACTCAAATTTTATTAGAAATAAATGCAATAAATAACAAAGCACAACTGTTACTTGTCTACATGACAAATGTTTTAAACACAAATTCAACATATACAAATTAGTTCTACACTCTTAGAAATAAAGGTACAAAATATGTCACTGGGGCAGTACCTTTTCAGAAGGTACTTTTATGTTCCTATCAGAGCCTTAAGGGTACATATTAATTCCTAAATGTTCAAATGTGTACCTCATAGTAACTTAAAAAGGTCCCCAAACATCCCCAAATCAAAATAAATCTTTTAGCTTTATACATTAAATAAATTGCTTCACGTGGCCTTAATAAACATGTAAATCCCTTCCCACAAGAGAAAAAAAAATCTTACTATACTACAAAACGAAGTTGCTTGTAGGCAGTGGCTGCATCTCCTCAACATTAAAAGCAATAACCATTTTTTGTTTTTTGTTTTTTTTTAGACAAAATAATTATTTTACCTGGAGAACGTGAACTGATGCCAATCATTTGTTGTTATTGTTGTCTTCAGTAAGTACTGACATACCTGATACTCCATCTGACTTGAAAAAACCCATATTCTTTGATACTCAGTTACTAGAACAGTACACTGTCTTATTACCTAACGCATGTTACTTATAACGCGTTACCCCTAACACTGCAGATAACCGCAGTACAAAATGTACTGTATATTTAAGTGTAGGATGTGAACCACCAGGTTACAAAAACCACTTTAACCTTTATACATTATGAAAACTCACCGTGTGTTTTGCTGGACAGCCTTTTGCGCTGGCTGGTGGAGGTATTGTGTGGAAGAAGTGTGTTTTGCTGGTGGTTGCTGTCGACAGGACTGGTAGCAATGATGTTATCCTTGTACTTGCTCATTAGGGACAGTTTTGTGCTATCACTCCCTGATGGAAAAAGGTTACAATTAGGGATAAAAAGAGACAGACGGATGAGCAGCAAATAACAGTCCGCCAAGGGCATGCAGAGACACTTTATGTAAACACTTGTCATTGAGAAGGACAAGTCTAAGTGGTCTGTGTGAAGTATTTTCAGGGTTATATTACAGCGGAAGCAACTGAGAGCCCAGCAATTCGGGATATGATGTGCCGTCATTCACTATTACGCAACATGGCCATCCCCCGTAGTTAGTCTACCCCTTCATAATGAGTAAATTGCACAACAAAGACAACTGGCACTGCAGGGTTTTTATTGTATTAAGCAAATTACTATGACAGCATGGAATCGCTCCTTTCCTGCAATGCTTTTTAGGGGGTATTTATAATGGGCTACTCTTCAATGCAAACATCAACATCATTTCACATTCAACGAGGGGCAGCTATTCCAAATTCTGTGTGTCCAAGCGACAAGGCCAATACAGCACAAGCTCAGGTATGGTCATGTGAATCATATTCATTCTTTCTTGATTATTGAAAAGCTTAATGCTAGTAATACGCAGAGTGGCTAAAACAGTAAATCTGACTGTTCATATTAGACTGAAACAAATGTAAATGTCAGATCATTCATTCATTTACCTTTGACTTAGTACCAGTGTCGCCACAGTGGAATAAATCGGCAACTATTCCAGCATATGTTTTACACAGCGCATGCCCTATCAGCATACATTATGGCCAATTTAGTTCATCCAATTCACTTACAGCAAATATATTTAGACTATGAGGGAAACCAGAAGAAACCAACATGAACACGGGGCGAACATGCAAACTCTGCAAAGAAATGTCAACTGGTCCAGCCGAGACTCGAACCAGCGACCTTCTTGCTGTAAGGCGAAAGTGCCAACCACTGAGCAACCGTGCTGCTTTATGTCAGATCATATTTAGCTTTTTTTGTAATATATAATAGTGTAAGAGCTGTTTTGTTTTGGCTCTCTGCAACTCACATGGTTGCCCACTGAAGCTAAGAAGGGCTATCCAGTACAGCACAAACTGGAATCAGTTTTGTTTATGTTATGTTAGAATTGGTAATAATAAGTGTCAGGACACACATTCTAATGAATGTGAAAATGTATTGCATTACAGACAATTAGTAGTATGCTAATTAAATATTATGACATAATAATTACTAAAATCATCACCAATATACATTTTAATGCACATTAAAAATCTTTAAGGACATTGTATGAGAAAATTAGACTACCCTTAAATAATATGCCATTTCAAATATATACAGTCAATGTAGTGATTTGAGGTAACAAATAATATGCAATTTCTGATTTTAATGAAATAATATTGAGCAATAACATTCACCAATATCTTGTTAAGAATTTCCATTCATTTGTTCTTAAGAAACTTCCTTAGAACAATCTACAGTATACCGTGTTCATGACAAGTTCAAAACATTTTTCAGCTGCTATTGTAAGATTTTTTTTCTGAAAGTGTAATTTACATTCAAGTTACATTTAAATATAAAAATTGTATTCACTTAAAATTAAGTATATATATAGTTATAGCAGTGTTGGCTATATATATATATATATATATATATATATATATATATATATATATATATATATATATATATATATATATATATATATATATATATATATATATATATGCCAACACTGCTATAACCGATGTTTGAACAAACCATCACCACTAAAAAAAGACTGGTATGAGTTTCACAAATTCTGTTATGAGAAATTCCAGAAAAGCAAGCATTCATTAATGTTAGAATCTTTGTGAGAAGTGTGTAAGTGGGGTTTAGGAATAGATTGTTCAGTGAATGAGTAAGATAATGGTATTACAGTTACATGGGTTTGCTTTCAATAGCCTTTTTATACTGCAAAATTTGAAAATGGTCAAAATGGCTGCCTAGATTTCGTGCTAAATGGATTTCAATGGTGCCCTAGACCTCTGGCCAAATAAACAGTTTTGCCTTGCAGAAATATCATTACTTTGATATTATTTAGGGAAAATAGCTTTAACCAAATAAATAAATATGTCATGCTGATTTCCGCTCTGCAGTGGTTTTGATAGAGGCTTTATCCAATTTCTAGAGCTTGCACTTAACCTGGGGTTTCTCACTCTCAGCCACAAACCAAAAAGACGAGCTCCGCTCAGACTCCTGAGCTATCGAGGTGAAATAAATATTTTCAGGGTCAGCAATGTGAGAATGATGTGCTTAACAGATCTAATTTACATCTCACAGACTCATGAATTGTAAACAAAGTAGTATATTGAGAATATGGATAAAACATTCAAAGGATTTAACATATAAAAATATCATTTTGAAAGACTTGTTATGTCTATATCAAATGTAGAAAGATCCTCAACATGCTTTGATCATGTCCGTTCACTTAAGCATTCAAGGCCGGCTTGCCAAGCTGTTTATTTATCTTTGAAATTAGGCACTAAATCAAAACACTGATTCGGGAGTGTGAATTAATTTAGGCGATGATTAAAGCATGTTATTAAAATCATTAAGATTATTGTCTGAGGCTTTATTGGCAATTTTATAGCTCAGATATTGTTGGGCATGTTAAAAGGGCAGTTCAGTCAAAACATAAAACTGCTTCATTTACTCCCTCTCATATCATTCCAAAGCTGTAAGACAGAATTTCTTCCATACAACACAAAAAGGAAATTTTATTATTTATTTTTTTGAAGACTGTGCTGGTTTTCTTCTCTTGTTTTATATATAACTACAATTAATGTGCATTGAAGCATCCAATGGCTTAAAACAGATGTAAGGGCACAATAAAAAGGATTTTGAAGGTGTGTTTTTAACTATATGATATGGTTCTGAAGCCATACTGTAGCTTTAAAAGCTGCAGTTATATGACTTAATATCTCTAGTCATTGACATTCATGACATCCATCCTATTCTTTATTGGAATATTCCTGAGAGTTTAGTAAAAAATAAATTGTTTTGAGTAAGACTTTTTTAACGAAACAGTCGATCCAGTTCATTACGCATGAATGATTTGTTTATTACTGGTTTTAATGAAGCATAATGAGACCTGGTGCTTTTCAACAGATCAATTAACTCATTACACATAAAAAAAAACATGCTGATTTCAAGTTAGCATCTGGCGCCTTAACTACAGCACTGCTAAATTATTTTGGGATGATTTTTTTAGTTTTGTTTGCTAATTTTAGAGGAATTTTGTCAGTTATATTTCTATTTTATAACTGTTTTATTTATTTTTATTTTATTTAAAACCTATCAAAGTGGCAATATAAAGCATATGCAATGTTACAAATATTTTAAGTGTTTATTAATTAATTAGTAAATCATTGATTCCAATGACCTATTGGATAACAGAGTAACATCGCAGTTTTGCTCAGACACAAATATTCTGCTTTGTTTGCAACTTTTTTAAAACTAAAACAGACAATTATGTTCTCAATTTTAATATTGTTCAATATAATTTTATTGTTTGTAAACTCTCAATACATCATTCGTGCTCATGAGGTTATAATTAAGAAAAGAGCGCCCTTGTAATTTTTTAATTTCTTTTTACTTTGATAAATAATAATGGGTAATTTTACCTAAACTCGTTTTCTAATAATTCAATATTTAAATCGAATAGTTTCTAGTTTCTAGAAACTTTTGTTGTTAGCAAGGTGAGAGATATACCTTAAAATGTCAGGTCCTTCATTTCTAAAACAAATAGTATGATATTACCAATAACTGTCTATCACACAATCCTACAGTTTGTATGTTTAAAAATACATTAAAGGGCCACTAAACCCCATATTTCGATTTAAGCATACCTCAGCATTTTTTTTTATTTTTAAAAAATGCTTCATGATGGGTGTGGAGCACTGCAAGCAGAGGTAGGAGTGGGCGTGGCCAGCAAAGCAGGAGAAAAAGAGGGAACTGTTTGTCAGTTGGCTCACAAAATGAAACACAAATCGTGAGGATCCCATCCTAAAAGTTATTTGAAACCCAGAAGATGAAATTAGCTGACAAAACCTCAAAAATATTTCGTTGTCCCCACAATTAAAGCTAACAGGTGCTAATGTTGTCTTAACTGATGCTTGACATACACAAATGTGCTAAAATAAAAAGTACTCCAAGATGTCTTGAACCTAACTATTGCACATCCCTACACATAGTTTGTATGTTTCAACAGACAATTATATGAATTTATATTTTTACTAAAATCTTAAAAACACACCTGGAGTGAGGTCCATGCCCCCCTTTTCATTGCACCCCTGAAGTGAGTCTAGCGTGCGGGTGACCTGACTGGTGAAGTCCTCTCCACCATTCATACACTCCCGCTGCAGGTGATGCCGCAGGTCAGTGATGTCATACTCGTACCCATCCAGTATGGGGGTCTCTCGGATGCTGAGTGTGCCACTCGAGTTGTGGCCCTGCCCGCGCGAATTTCTCAGACTTTCCCGGGCCTGTCCACCCATCAGTACTGAGGGGATGTAGTGGATCTCATTGGCAGCTTCAGCACTGGCGCTCTTTTGAGGTTGAGGAACCCGGCGACGTTTACACCAGCGTCTGCGAGTGTACAGGATCAACACCAAGCACAGGATGGACAGCAGAAGAGCGATCATGCCACCCTATAAAGGAAAAGAGAAGGTTTATAAGGATTTAGAAGGAAAAACATTTAAACATTCTAGCAGGAATACTTCAAAACTATATTCCAGGTTTACAATTTAATTCTCAGTGTTGCAGTGTTGGGTAAGTTACTTTAATAAAGAAATGAATTATGTGTATTTAAATTACTTTTCTAATTACTTTGTTTGAAAAGTAACTGAGGTACTCAGTAAGTAAGTCAACTTGACTCAATACTAAATATTCACACAAAACCCAATAAGAATTAAACTATTAATTATGTAAATGTTAATAGTCAAACAGTAACATTACACATTTACAACAGCAAAATAACACATTTAAACAATATATGCAGCAAAACACATGGTTATAAATGAATGGCACCATATTTTTACAAGCAATATAAGCGTCACGATCACCAGCGATCGCTGGACAACATTCACTCACTCGGACTACAATTCTGTCACCATATGAACTACAACTCCCTTTAGGCACCACACACACACCTGTTCTGGTTCTCCATTGATTACACACACACACACACACACACACACACACACACACACACACACACACACACACACACACACACACACACACACACACACACACAGCTGAGAGCTACTCAAAGACTGATATAAGTAAATGAACATACCTAAAATAAAAAGTAATAAAAAGCTGATTTGTATCCTCTGCTTATATGCCATTAAAATAAATGATAAAATGAATAAAAATAAATAGTTAAAAAATCTTGAACGAAATTAATGATGATTTGAGAAACTTCCTACTCCTCTGTTTAACTGTCTGACTTCACGGTGGGTTTCTTTTGATCGCCCCCTGACATTTTAAAGAATATCACGACAAACGTGTCAAGTATAAAAACCTTATTCGTTTCACGAGGTGTGTGCAGAGTCAGCAAAGGTCCGCGACTTGGCAACAGGCAAAATTATAAATCAGCCGTAACAATTTAAGTTTCTTCTCCCACTACACAACTATAGAAAATTGTACTGTACAAATTGTATTGTACAAAACAATTAATTATTTTCAAGTATACATAATATATGCCATATATTAACTTGCATCTTTAAGGTCATATGCAATTATCAAATATGTTCATTCTTTAGATACACTAATACACACAGTAAAACATATAAGCTCAAAAATAAAAAAAGAATCCCATTGCAGTGTGGTTTAATAAAACTGATCTTTAAGTATTTAAACTAAAAACTGCTCACAGAACACAAACTTACCAAACAATCAACTAAACTGAAATAATGAAAACAGAAATCCTAATAAATTGATAGTGCTTATTAATCAAAAATAAAATTGGCATATCAACTAAGGAGTAAACAGGCATATGGAACTGAATATCCTGATTAAAGAAAACAAAATTACTAAAAAAATAAAAACTAACTAAAAGTCTGCAGAGACAAAAAAACTTAACCCAACTGTACACTTTAAACCTCATTTAAAATCCACATCAATGTGTATGTGTTATTAATATTTTAAAACATGGGGGCAAACAAAAAATGTATTGCACTTTTAATCTTTTGATGCTTTTAAACCTTTTTTTTTTATCATGGACTCATATATCCAGTTCTGTTTGCTTGATTGGATTTAAAAAGCTCTTTTTAGCCACAGTTAATTTATGCCGAATTCAAATGTGTGTGTGTGCTTCAGAAAGAAATTTTCAGCAGTTTCAAAGGTATTACATCAGTTTTCTAGTGGTGTATGATCAATTACTAAAAAACCCCACAACAGCTTAGAAAAAAAAGTACAGAAAAATTAATAA
This sequence comes from Danio rerio, assembly GCF_052040795.2. NCBI lineage: Eukaryota > Metazoa > Chordata > Actinopteri > Cypriniformes > Danionidae > Danio > Danio rerio. The sequence continues at coordinate 38,037,888 of NC_141022.1, read as the reverse complement.
TTTATTATAATAACCCATACTTCAACACAGCATATTACATAAATTACTTACGCATGTAATAATCAGAATTATTTTTAAAGATATATGTAACTGTGTACAGTAAGAGCATTTACAGTATCTGAAAAAAACATGAAGCATAAAGTTGTTTTCTGTGCATTTTAAAAATATGATTATAGTTGTAACTAATTATAGCGGTTCAAGAGTGCACAGAAATTCCCTTTTAACCACTACAGGAAGGTGTGATTATAACCTACAGTGAACATGCTCCTAAAGACAGCTAGATAAAAACCATACCAAGGCAGCGGCCACATACAGCACCAGATCCAATAGATAATTAGTTTTGCGTAATTCGATTTCCTTTGGGTCCATCACTTTGAATTAGCCAAACAAGCAAAATGTAACTTCACTGCAGAGAAAATTAGGGAAGGCTGCATGTTACAGACGGTTTAAAATTAGACCAGATGGGGTATCTCTTTATGAAGGAGAAACTATTAAGACCAAACAAAACCTCACAGTCCAGTAGCACGGAAAGATCTAATTGAATTAGCCAGTGGATACAAGTGATGCTATTTTCGGTTTGTCACATTCTTTAACAAGTTCTTTAAGCAGATGTCCTGTAAGTCGTAAATTCCTAAAACAGGTAATATTCATTCATTCATTTTCTTTTCAGCTTGGGTGCCTTTATTATCCGCCAACTTATCCAGCATATGTTTTGCACAGCGGATACCCTTCCAGCTGCAACCCAACACTAGAAAACACTCATACACTCCCCGCATTCACACACATCTTTGGACTGTGAGGAAAACCGGAGCATCCAAAGAAAACCCACGTGAACACGGGATAAACATGCAAACTCTACAAAGAAATGCCACCATGATGGCTTAAAACTGGTCGCTAATGATTCTGTAATTTTTCTTATCAATACGTATGTTTTGTTTTGTTTTTTTATGCAAAGAATAGTCAGCCTGATCTCACGAGGAAATGTAACTATTTTACGCTTTGTCAGTTTAGTGGCTAATTTGTTCGAATTCATACAAGTTCAGTAATGTGTGTGTGTTTTTTTTTTTTTATTGTTAGTTGGTTTGTTTTTGCTCTATTTTAATCATTTGAATAAACTCAATATCTTCATAAACAAACGCTACATCTCAATTTAATGTGAATTTCTGATTTTCAATTTATCTTTACCACGTCTTTGCACTGTGGGGGAAACCGGAGCACCCGGAGAAAACCCACACATACACAGGGAGAACATGCAAACTCCACAAAGAAATGGAATCTGAAAAAAAAAAAAAAAAAGATATGCCCACTGACCCAGCCAGGGCTCGAACCAGCAACCTTCTTGCTGTGAGGCAATTGTGCTACCCACTGTGCCATTTTTATTAATATTTTTATTACGAATATTACTTCAATAATGATTTATTTTATTGTATTTCACAAAATGTAATATGTTTACAATTCATCAGGATGATCTGAACAGAAGACAATTTATTGTCAGGAAAATATTGAAGAAAGCAACTCTGCAGAGGATGATGTTTCTGCATCTCTCCATGATAAATCACCTCCGTCTCTGCCGGTAAAAATCAATGCAAAATCTGCGTCACAATCTTTTGTTTAAAAATCTCATTGACTTTCATGCCTCTGAAAGCATGAGAATGATAAATAATTGTGATTTCTTTTGACTAAACTTTTTTTCTTTTCTTTTGTTTATTTGTTTGTTTCTGTGCAACTGTGTGTGATGTGAGGCCAGGGGACTAGGCCAATATTAATCAGTGGGTTATTGTAGGACAGTTTTCCAGATGGGCCTTTATCTGATCTAGGTGGCGTTTGCAGAATAAATGAGAAAGCCAAGAGGAAATGCCCTTTCCGTTCAAGGGTGGATGTGGGCATAAAACAAGGTATTATCAAGCACTTAAACTCTAAGTGCGTTGCTATGGTAGAACCCACAGGGATAAAAGGGATTTACTGAACTGGTCATGACTCCCATGTTTTATTGTCTAATTTATTACGCTTCCTCCATTAAATGCTATTTGGTGCCAATATCCGCCATGTTTGCCATCCAAGCATGGACAGTATCCAGATCAACCACAATCCAGAAAGTAAGTGAATATTTGTCATGTAGTATTATTGATTTTTTTAATATATCACACATGGAAAGAACCTATAGAACCTATATAAACATATATATTTTAATATAAGTTTTTAATATATGTGACATACGTTAAGATTAAACCAATATTAATCTTATATCAAAACCTATATTAAAACATATGTTTATCGAGGTTCTTTCCTTGTGGGCTCTTATTTGTCATAGTTAAATTCCATAGCATGCCAATTTCACACATGCATACGTTTTTCTTCTTTTCTTTTTTTTTTTTCTTAGTTACTGCCTTGATAATAGAAGATATGAGCTAGGCATCATGTTTAACAGTTTCCAAAGTGAGCTATATGGGAGACATATCTTGTATGCACATAAAGAGCTTATATGTGGATATATAAAGAAGCAATACAGGAGACTTATATGGCCTGTATATGCACATATATGCACCTCAATTTTGCCTATATGTGGCATACATGTGCATATATGCAGTCTATGTATTATCATAAATGTGCATATATACTGCATAAATGTTTGATTTATGCGCATATATCCTCATACCTGTTCTTTCCATGTGGGATTTTATTATTGGTATTACTACTAGTATTACTAAAATTAAAAGTGCCTGTAGAAGATCTACAGATTTAAGAATTAAGGTCTTTACACATTGATGTCCAAAATGTTTGAATTGAATGCAAAAAAGTCACATAAACAAACCTTGCACACTGAGTCTGATCCAATACGAAAAAATGTAAACATTTTGAAGTCAGTTCTAACAGTGATGCTTTGCTCTCCTCACTTCTCCGAAGTAGAAAAAAATAAAGAGGAAAATGCTTCATATTGTGTCCATACAATGCTTTATTGCGGATGGAGAGTTTAGCTCATATTCAAAGAGCTTCATTATGATTATCCCGAAATGCAAAGTTTATTTCAGGAAATCAGTGGAATTTTGATACATTGCTTTTGATAGTTCACACATTCACGTACATAAATAAATCCTAAAGAGAGACTGGCAGAACCAATAGACATTATAATAGTCGGTGGCTGCGTTGACGTGTCAAAGTAATTGACATAAAGCAGACCTTGCTTACTGTTATAATGTCTATGAGCAGTATGTCAAATGTATGGACACACATATACACCCACACACAGACACACATTAAGCAACGCCAGTCACTGAATCAAGCATACAGGGGTTCTCAACTGTCCGCCACATTCTAGTGGAAAGTTTTGGATTCAGTGTGCAATAACCTTTAGTATTTCTTCATTTCTTTGTATTTTTAGTTTACTTCCTTAATACATGCAAGCAGCAACCTCCTGGTGTCCTTCGTGAAACCAATATGGAAGTAAATGAAACTACAATTCGTTGACTGGCCACTTGGGGTTGGCTCCAAAAACAGGTAATCATTATTATAAAACAAAATAATAATAATATTTTGACTTTTGATCATTTTTATGTAAAACGACTTACAAATGAGAATAAAGGAAGCACTTCAAATAACCAGAGAACATAATACTGTATGCTATTTGCATTTTTTATATTATTATTGAGTCCTTATAATAGGGTGTTTAAAAAAAACGGGTCTGGTGCATAAAGAGGAAAGAGTGTTTCCTACAGGTGGTTTGTCAACCCCACTCACCTGCAAGAAGCACACTCAGAATTGTGCAATGTTTTCCTATAAATATGAATTGATATTTAAAATGTGTCTGGGGCAAAAATCCCTCAGATCTGCACTCTGGATGTGTTTGTCTTGGCAGATCCCGTTCAGAAACTGAACTCACAGAGACAAGCTGCTTTCATTGCTAAAGCAAGAGTCTCGGTTTGCCGCACTCAGGAATTGCTTTCTTTTCAGAATCAAGAAATCAGAGGGCTGAGCGAGAGGGCCATGTGAGCTCACGTCAGACGTGATCCAACGTACCTCACTTACCCTTCAGCGAAACGATTCCCCTTCAGTGTGGTGCTGTCAGGCATGGTCTGAATAGTAATCTTATCTAGATCCTCACCAAGACTGTGAAAGAATCTGGTTTTTAGTTATCAGACCAGGAGGATCCAGTCCCCTATCAGTTACTGTAATTATTCACCTCCACCAGATACCAACTCTGTTCAGTCCTAAAGTTCACAAGAAAGTTCGCAGTGTCACTCCTCACACTCCAAAGTAGGGTTGTCACAATATACCGGTATGATGGTCTACCACGATTTGAACGTGCACGATTATCACACCATGAACACACCATGAACAATTGCATATCAACGGTTTCAACCCTTAAAGACCGAGACAGCCGCCCGCGGCTAAAAATAAGTATTGCTCTTAAATGTTTAATAACTTTTGATCCGCTGATCCGATTCATACAATTCAAAGATTGGCATAAAGAAGAGAGTCTCAGCTTTCCAGTGCTGTATCATTCGCGGACTTTCAGAGGCTCCGGAATCAGTGCGGTTACGTCATCAAAATTTGACAACGCTGATTTGACAAAGAAACGCTCGTCACTGTGTCTCCGGACAAATCAGACATGATACATTGATGCATTGTCCCTCCTCCATGTCCAGATTGGTTCAAACTCGCTATATCGCAACCAATAAGCATAGGTTTCGCTTTTGTTTGTGGACCAACATGAGCTTTTTGAACAACACGGAATGAGAGATAGGCATACATTTATGCGCGGCTAAATAAAACGCAAAAAAAAAGTTTTGTGTGAAATACTTCTCATACTAAGTACTTTTGCATGCACAGCAGCACAGAAACATGACAAAACAGTGACAGCAAAGACGAACTGCTGCTCTTGCTGTTTTCAAAAGACGCAAATGAAGGTGCAGCTGTTTGTCTGTATTGCAGACAACCATATCCAAATCCATATCCACAGACAACCATATCCATGCTGGCACATAAAACCTAAGGATGTTCCATATTGAATCTAGTTTCGTTATGTAACTATTTATAGTATAGTAAATATTTATATCTATTTTTTTACTGAGGATTTGCACCATGTTTATTTGGACTTTGACACATTATTTATTATTTTCTCATTTTTTTATTTGTTCATTGTAAGTGGTGTTGTTTATAGTAACTGAAAATATATTATTTGGAAAAAGTAAAATTTGCTTCACTATTCTATTATTTTGTAACATTTGTAACATACCGTATACCGCGAAACCGTCAAACCGTGGTATTGTTTTAGACGATTATCATACCGTAAAAAAAATCATACCGTTACAACCCTACTCCAAAAGTAGCAAAAAAAGGGGGTGCAAGAAGTTTGATCCCCTTTATGAAAGCAGTTGCCACACATCTTCACAGATCTTTGGCCAGTGAATGGAAAACTAAAACTATTCATTTTACATGTGTTTCTCAGCAGATGCTTTTATTCATCACAGTTTTATCCTTTTCACACCTTCAATTAAAACAGGAACACTTCGACCTTAGTGTCTAAGGTCTACTATGCAGCTGGCCAAGTGGAGTACACGCTCTATACCATTGTGACCCCGGTGGCTACTACAGGATCAACCCATGTACTCAACAAGCAATGGCTAATCTAATGGCCCTTGAGTGCCACCTGAGCCTTAACCTAACATAGATCAAGTACACTAACAAGGCAGCCGTCCAAGATTGAATATCCCCTGTTGGTTAGTTTAGTCCTGCAATGGATACTTTGTGGAATGAAGAAGAAGATTCAAGACATGCACTACCCTGTGCCTTAACACTGCAGCTTGGCTGCCACTTTGGGTCCGCTGTTACCACCTGCTCAGCCTCATTCTAAGTCAGAGTCTGAGCTCCAACAGTGCCACCAAGGGTGCCAAGCAATAGTTCTTTTCTAAGTGCCCAGGTAAAGCTGGACTCTAATCTGCTGAATCAGCCCTGATGCATCATTAGCAAAGAGGAAAGGTCTAATTTTGCTGCTGCCAAACCATTCTCTAACAAGTCTCATTTTTTAATTGTTCAGTTCTGAGCGCTGGCAGCTTTGTGTTTGCAGTGAAAATGTGATAACCCTTGTCTGCAATTTAAAGTGTCAATAAAATAATAGTAAATAAAATTAAACATAATAAAATGATATCACTAATAATAATAAAATAATAATAAAATTAATAATAATGTAACTCTTTGGTTGAAGTATCATTTCTCACTAATAACTAGTGGCATACTGTATTACCTCCCTATTATTAAGATACTGGCTGATTATAAGTATTTATTTCTGCATGATCATATTCTACATCCCTAGTCCTACCAAATCTTGAAAAAACAACTATCGTACTACTACTAGACAACTAAAAGTCATATTTAACGGTTTGTTAGTGGAAATTATACATTATAATAAAGAGTGACCACTACTACTACTCCTACCACCACCTAATACTTTTTACCTAATTACCTAATACTACTACTACTAGTAGTACAACTACTACATTAAACTAAACAAGATAATGAGGGGGGAGACAATGCATAACCAAAGTACCTAATGACTACAATTTACCCGAAGCTTGTGTTGGCAAATCTCCTAGAGGTCGCTGTCTACATTTTTAAGAATTGTTATTGGGCTGTTGTATTTATACATGCTATTTTTATGTTCTTTTGCAGATAAAAAAAAGAAAAAAAAAAAGACTTGCCTTACATACATTACCTTGCAATTAACTGAATTAAACCCTTGCCTAAACCCAACTGATAGTGTTTTCAAAAGCAAACAAGAAGAGAAAAGCATTGCGTGGCCACATGTTTTAAACTAGGGGTGTCAAAATCAATTGTTTCTTCGATGCACCGCAATATAGATGCGTAGAGTTCGGTATCAGTTCAGTTATAGATCATAGCCGGTTTTTACGCACTGACGTCATTTATCTCATATGCGTTATATTGCGGTAGCTTATGGCGAGGGAGGAGAGCGCGAGTGATTAAAACACTCCACATACCTAATACAAAAATGCACAATTCACTGCATGTATGTTTGCTAGACAGTCTTTCACTGACACTGAAGTTACAGCAAAAGCCCCAATTTCACTGCTGGAGAAAATGAAAGTAAACTCAATTTCTGCTTCTCTCTCTCTCTGTCTTTTACTCACTGTGGACATTTGACCAGTTGCTGTGAGGTAACGTTTCCTCTCCTCGCAGCTGGTACAGCGATACAGACATGAGCTTGTCTGCATAGTGAATTTTCTCCTCCGCATCTATCATGGATCAGCTGTGATCGCCACTGCTGTTTATCAGACACACTCATCGGTGAACAGAGCATTAGAGCCAATCATAGCCGTTTCTGTTGTGCATGTGACCAATCATAGAGTAATAACTTATACGACAAGGCTCAGAAAGCGAGTGGGATGTTTACATTTGTTTATTTGGTGCTCATGTCGTCTGTGCATGTACTTGGGTTTTTAAAGGTACAGTTCATGCATCTGACTGTCTGCATTAAAGGACAATATTGTAATACAAATTTTAATACAAGAAATTTTGTGCTGTGAAATAAAATTAAAAATTGTGTATAAAGTGGGTTTTGGATTAAAACAAATTGATGGTCTTGGTGGTCTACTGTGAAGACCACCAAGTGCTTAAGAAGTGCACACATGGGAGGGTGGGTATTTACCAGGACGTATTACTCAATATTCATAGACCATTCATCTTAATGTCCATGTCAACTACGTCATAAACACCCACCCCTCAGAAGAGCTTCAGACTGCAGTGTACAGTACCCTGAAATAACTATTCCAGGAGCGTTATTCTCGTGGCTACCTCAGAGATTCATCTTTCACCGCTTTTAACATTGCTTGCCCCTCTTTCCAGCATTCTTAGCCATTGGTTACATTCATGCAGCCTAGGGCCCTTGGGAAGGAGCTCAACGTAAAGATATATCACTTTCCTCTTATGGCTGCTAACAGGGCAGAAACTCAAATCTCCAGCAGGTCTGTTTTATAAATGGAGTTGAGCTTTCAGGATGTTTATACCTTTGCATCCTGTGCTTGCTTTGCAGGTGCCTGCAGAGATGCATAGTTGAGATAGAAGTGAGAGAAACAACAGCATGCAATGATTTCAAAAAGGTCAGCGGTTTGGGACTTAGTGCAGCTGTTGAGCTCAGGAAACAACTTTCTCCACATAAAATACCCATTATCAGTTCAGTCTAAGCAAATACACCAGTTATATACGTTCAAGAAAAAGACACACATGGAGGAAAATAGAAAGTGTTTTACGGCTGCACATTATATTGTTTCAGCTTTGATAAAGCAATGTGCGCATTAGAGGATGACATGGCAGTGAATTTTCACTCCTGTCCCGTCCCACTCCCACAGAAAGAAATTTTGTCGCGTCCCACTCTCAGACCAAAATAAAAAAAAGATATTATATATATATATAAATATATATATATATATATATATATATATATATATATATATATATATATATATATATAAATATATATATATATATATATAAATATATATATATATATATATATATATATATATATATATATATATATATATATATTATATAATTATATATATATTATATAATATATAAAATTTTTTTGTACATTTTTTTTATTTAGATGAATCTCGGAATTAATTTAGAGTAAAATGGCTCATTTGAATTCTGCCGAAGGCATTCAGAATATGTGTGCAACCCAAATAATAAGTCTTTGAGAACGGGTTTCTCAAGCCAGGTGGTACATTAGACTAAAGGCTCCTAAATGCATTACAAACTGCTTGAGAAACTGTTCTACTATGATAATTGGAGATGAAAATAACTGATGTTCAATAAGATGTTCTTTTGTTTATTAACATACATTTTGAAATGTAGGCCCATAAGCTCGAAACAGCGATTTTTGATTACCTTAATCCATATGAAGTCATAGCTGAACCAAACAGAAACGGAATTAGCACATGTGAAGTATGCAAATATTAATGGCATTATTGAAGTAAACAACCCGATCAAACTATTACTGTTGTTTTGACATCTTTATACTACCCATCAGATTACGCTACCAACACTATTATGCTATTTGTATGGTTCTGAGGTTGGGGTTAGGGATTAGGTAGGTTAGGGCGATATTACAGCTTCATATCACACTAATCCACATTAAAACTTACACTGGTAGCAAAATCTAAAGGGTAACATATTGCGTCATCAAAATGTGCTACCTACTTTTTAAATGGGAGGTAGGACAAATCGACAGAACACCGCCATGTAGGACTTTGGCATATTTTCCGACAAGATCCACACACGCAGCTATCAGTAAAGGACTACACACACACACACACACACACACACACACACACACACACACACACACACACACACACACACACACACACACACACACACGCACGCACTCACACACAGCGCAAAATGCTGAAGTTTTTTTGCTTTCCATTTGGCTTGCGTTATTAAATTCCAAAACACTCTCACCAGTCCTTCCTCCTTATTTGTGTCGAATACCCCAGTTTGTCACGGGAGCATGAATGAAATGTTCATGAGTTATAGTGAAACTGCCATACTGCAGTTAAAGTCAGGCATTCTGTTGAGTTGAGTCAGAATGGCACTTTTTTGTCAGACGACTCACCGGTCAGGTATACATCTGCGCTAAAATATCAAGGTGAAAGTCACCATAGCTTGCATAGAATAGACCTAGCTCCAAACCCAATTTTGAGCATAGATTAACAGCAATATATTTTTTATTATAAATCTGTTTTGTTTAAATGCACTAAAATACATTGCTTACATTCATGAGAAATAGATAAAATGGGGTGCACTCAATTATGCTGAGCACTGTATATACAATGAAAGCCATAGTGTTTTATTTTACATTTGATTATGCAATTTGTGTACCTGAATATTGAAAACTCCCAGAAAACCATAAAGTCAAGTTTACTTCATTTTTAGCGTTGCTTAACCATTTTATAAATATTATTGATTGACTTATTACATTTTACGCAAATGCTCTTCCCTGCAAAATAATTCCAATCAATCAAAAATATGAATTTGTTTCCAAATACAACTATACCCAACATCGGATGAAAATGTTCTCAACATGTATCGCAGAAAAATAAAACATCACAATGTCATTTTTTCCAATATTGTGCAGCCCTAATGTGTTTCCTCTCTCACCCCATCGGCTCGCAAAGTGTTTGTCAAGTAACTATTTTATTGGCTGTTAGCCAATGCGAAAAGAATTGATTTCCGCTTTATTGCTTTAGCTCTTCTTCTTATCCAATTCCGAATCCAACTTAATGCCACCCTACCGGTTTTCTCTGAAACACTATCTTCTAATATTCCCAGATGAGGGGAAAATTCAACATGCATTCTTCAGCTGGAGAAAAAAAAAATAGCACTGTTTACCAAGAGCTACATCAGCACAAGGTGTGATGTTCCATTTTATAGGCAACGGAGAGAAAGAAAAAACAAAGAAAGGCTTTAATCACATCGTAAATTCTGGATTTATTAGCTCAGACCAACATAAAAGATTGTCTGAGACATTAATCCATGAGCCAGATTATTGCTGCAACAACAAAGGAGGAAAACCACAGGAATCTGTCTCAATTCAAGAGGTCATTAAGTGAATTTCTTTTAAAATTTAAATGTGAAAAATAATAGAATGCATAAAGGATTTGTAAAAATTTTATTTTTTTATATCGACACATTCTCTCAGATGGATTGCTTTGTTCACTGTATCATTATTAACCACATACATTCATATTGCCTAATATATAAATATATATATATATATATATATATATATATATATATATATTTTTTTTTTTTTCTTTTTTCGAAGAAAAAATGGGTTGCAACTAAAAGGGAATCCACTGCGTAAAACCTATGCTGGATAAACTGGTGGTTCATTCTGCTGTGGCAACCTCAGATTAATAAAGAGACTAAGCTGAAAAAAAAAAAAATGTATTGAATAAATGAATGTTAACCTTTTTTTTTTTTTTTTACCATGATAAGCACTTTTCCTTTTTTAATTGACTTTCATTGTATCAATCACAGAGGGCCACAGTTATAGCTAAAGTCTCTTTTTTAATATAGAAGAAGAAGAAGAAGAAGAAGAAGAAGAAGGGGAAAAATCACCTACTGTACATCTTAAATGGCTGGTGGTAAGTAAATTAACAGCACATTTTCATTTCTGGATGAACTATTCCCTTTATGATGGATGAAATTACTCATAATACTTAAAGTGATGAAATCATACTGGAATATTTCTCAATGAAATAATACAGGAAGCTGAAAATCTTAAGGATGCATTAGCTCAATCAATACTGTAATTACGTTAGCCTCATATATCTCTCAACCGACATTCAATACTGGATGTCTGTGGCTTATCAACACTAAAAGATCTAAAGAGAGTATGCGATTCAACTATATCTGATATTTTTGATTCAACTTATCACTTAACAAAAAAAAAATACAATTAATATATATTATATATTCATTCATTTCCCTTCGGCTTAGTCTCTATTTCAAAGGTCACCACAGTGGAATAAACTGCAAACTATTCCGACATATGTTTGCAGTACTGGGAAATATCTATACACACTTATTCACTCACACACACTCAGACACACACACACACACACACACTCACTCACTCACACAAACACACACACACACACACACACACACACACACACACGCACACGCACACGCACACGCACACGCACACGCACACGCACACGCACACACACACACTCAGGCAATTTATATATGAGCACAATCACATGAGTAACAGTGCGATAGGGCTGTATATCGGCACTATACAGCCATATCGCACTGCTACTTGTGGGATATTGCGTTTATACAACAGTTCGATGGCATAATTGTGCGTATAAAAAAGAAAATCAAACACGGAGAGTCTCAAAAACCCTTTTGTACTAGGAACTATTTTCTTCTGCCACTCTGCAGCTGATGGTCAAAACAGCGGAAACTGCTGCTACTGCACCGTCACTGTAGAGCTAGTTTTTGAATGATTCTCTAGCTTTTTATCTAAGTGATGTGAAAACAGGTTATTTTTGCTCACATTTTAAGATTATAAGGCTAAACGACATGAAACATGAAACTACTCTGTTCCAATTACTATGACCATTTATGTGAAGCTGCTTTGACACAATCTACATTGCAATCAGGATTATACAATAATTAACCGCGAAAAGGCCAGAGCAAAGCAAAAAACTACTAGTTTCTGTGGTATAAATACAGCACTACAAAAAACAATAAACAGAGAGATCGACTCAAAATGTCACTTACCTAATTACAATTATTTGTTCAGCCATATTTGAAATTTACGCTAAGAAAATGCTGTTTTTCTCCACTAAGCACTTACAGTATTATGCGGTGTCTGTCACCATCTTGTGGCCAAACATCAGCCGTCACTTTTTTTTGTCTGCACAGACAGGCTGATGTTTGCCGATGAACTAAATCCGATGCTTCAAAATGATAAAAATTTAAAAATAGACACTGAGCAAAAAATTTACTACTTAGTTGCAATCAAAACACCTACATTCTCAACTAAAAAAGCCTCAAAAGTACATTATGTTGTCCAAGACCAGCAATATTTGTCAAACTGTAGTGTCCTCTGCTTGTCGCTGTATGTGAGCAGAGTAATACACAAGGGTGAAGGGTGAAGAGGCTATACTAGTGCTGGTATTTGCAGAATATCACATGGCTATCAGAAAACAGATTCAAGAACTAGACAGAACTGATGTATATAATATAATATAATATAATATAATATAATATAATATAATATAATATAATATAATATAATATAATATAATATAATATAATATAATATAATATTATATAATATTATATAATATTATATTATATTATAAAATTTCATCAAATGTATGGCCTATTTTGAGGGGATAATTTTATCATCTCTCATATTTTTCTTTCAAGCTTTAGTCATTTTTAAACATTGTTGTGTTCAAACGACAAAAAAAATGCTTCTACTATTGTGTTAAATCCAGGACACAATACCATCTGTTTCTGTTGCCAAATTAAGAATGGCTGTCAGGTGTTGTGATATAGATGCAATGAGGACTGTGTTACACGAGGTGCCCGTCTTTCCACCCAGCGTGTGCAAATCACCGCAAGGGCACAGCGCAGCTGAGCCAGCCATCCGCAGAGAGATAAACCACTGGGGAACAAGCTTCAGGCTGGCAAATGGGAGAAACAGGGGTCAGGAGCCGCCTATGGATGTTCAGGCTTGCTGAGTAGTGCAAATTGCAGCTTGTAAAATGTCAAGCTGAATGGAGGGGGGCTGGAGGTAGTGAGCTAGAGCTAAACAAAAATAACGTAAAATGAAATTAATTCCTATTGAGAATACAGCCACCTCGGAAAACATATTAGCACAAATAAAGTGGAAAAAAGCTTGCTAAATTTCTAAAGTGGCAGAGAAGTGCTGTATTTGATTATAGGTGGGATTTGGTGGCTTGTTCGTTTAGACACCCTTTATGGCAAGCTATATTAACATTTGATCTTTGACACTTGAACCGCCATGGGATAAATTCTACCCGTTGCTGTTTTTCAATTGTGCGTAAGTGACTTTCAATAAAACATTCAAGTTACTGACTTTTATTCTAATTGTTTTATTTACAGTTCCCTGATGTTTAAAATTGTTTAGTAAACCAGATAATACAAATAAGGCATTTATACCTTTAAGCACCAATGCGGGTCAGATTTACTCACTATATAATGTATGTATTTATGCACCCATTATGTTTTAATTTTGTACATTGCAACCTTTTACTCACTCAGTTAGTCTTTACCATGAATAAATAATTAAACAAATAAAGTCACAGTTAGTAATAGGGTGATTTCTAGAGGTAGTAAAAGCACAAAACACTATGAATGATGGAGAGTTTTATGATAGCAAATAAGTGATGGGTCCAGCTGGGTCACCTCAGTATCAGACATCTCTGACAGCCATCAAGAGCTTTCAAGATCAAATTCAGATGCTTTAGCCTACTCGTGAATGTTCAAACAGTATTGGTGTTGTTCTCTTATTTAAACCATACATTTTATGAAAGAAAAAAAAAAGTTATCAATTAAGTCAGGCTGTGCACTTGTACTTGTCATTGAATTTGTCATTACCATTTGCAGTGTGGTAAACTATTGTTCTTTATTGTCTACAAGCTATTTTAGCCTGATTTTATGAAGATATTTCAGTATTTTATGTTTTGTCTGTTTAGTGATTTAATTCATACGAGTTCAGTTGTACAAAAAATGTACAATTTCAAAAAGAAGCCGCACCCAACCCTGGGCCTTGTATAGATTGTATGAATTCATACAAATTAGCCACTAACTTAAAATTAAAGTTACATATTGCAGTGAGATTCTGTTGGCTATTTTAGTAGTTTAAATAACATAGGTTGTCTTAACATATGATTTACAACATTTCATTATATTTTTACATCACAAATATATATATATATATATATATATATATATATATATATATATATATATATATATATATATATATATATTCATTTCTAAATCTCAGCAGACTTGTTTAGCTTATAGCCTATTGATATGAAAGTGAAAATACAAGCAAAACAACAGAACAAAAATATAATTGATGACAAGACAATCATTTCATGACTACAGACATACCTTTGTTAACATAGTGGCATAATACAGCGAAATATTGTTTTTTTTTTTTAGCCCTTTCTAAACAGAATTCATAGGTAAAATTTACCCACACTGGCAGTTTTAGGTATATAACAACTCCAAGCAGTTCTAGTGCTAAAACATACTATCTATGTTCATCACAATTTTTTTTAGACATTAGCGTCTTTAATTGTTGATTGTTGTGCTTATTCTTTAGTTACTTTTGATTATTCATTACATACTTGTTCGTAATTAATAAATACTACTGTAAAAAAAAAATAAAATGACAAACCTATTGTTCGGTTATGACAATCCTGAAAATTTTTGTGTGTACTATATTTTTAGGTACAGTACTAGTAACTAATAACTAAGACATTGAAAGTAACTAGATTTCAGTATTTTTTTTAATTAGAGAATAATACTTGCAATTCACTTGATACTAATACTTCTTAAATAGACACTTATTCAATTGATATTCGTACAAACTAAAAACTGTAGCAATAGTGTATAAAGCAAGATTTATCTTGGACAATAAATCAATGTATGTATTATTTAACACACTTATGTTGCCATATGAGTTATTGTGTTGAAATTTGGGGGAATACATATAAATCTAATTTACGATCCTGATGTACATTCATTCATTTATTCATTCATTCATTTCCTTTTCGGCTTAGTCGCTTTATTAATCTTGAGTCACCACAGCGCAATGAAACGCCAACTTATCCAGCATATGTTTACACAGCGGATGCCCTTTCAGAAATTAATTCAAACACATACACCATGGAGAATTTAGCTTATTTCATTTACCTTACAACATGTCTTGTGTGGGAAACCGGAGCACCCGGAGGAAACCCACACGAACACAGGGAGAATATGCAAACTCCACACAGAAATGCCAACTGACCCAGCCGGGGCTCAAACCAGTGATCTTCTTGCTGTGAGGCTATCATGCTACCCACACCACCATGACGCCATCCTCATGTACAATACAAAACACTTTAAAAAATGTGTGTATGTCTGTGTGTTGTGTGACATATTGGAACAGCCTGGAAAAGATTCTCAAACAATGTCAGGATATTAACTAATGTAAAAGGTTGTATAAATACTTATTATTAAAGAAATATAATGATTAATAGAGATGATTGTAAAAATAAGGAAAATGTCAAAAAGTGTAAAACATATTGAACTTATTTTTCAATGTGGAAGTGTGCTCGTTTTTTTGCAATTGTTTTAGAACTACCGATTCAGCTATAAACCGCAGAAAACGGTCAAATTACTTGCTCTACAAACAATGATTTTGCATGATTATACAAACAAAGCAGATATGTTGTGGTAATGGGGTGGGGAAAATTATACGCTTGTGCTTCATCCTGCTCCATTTCCACAATGTTGAAATGTATTTTGTTTAAATAATTGTTTTGATGTAATTGATTTTTCAGTTTGAAACAAAAAATAAATAAATAAAATAAAATCAACTTCAATAAATTTGGATTAAGTGTAGAGAAATTTTGAGTTCTTGCTGCATGGTAGCAACTCTCATGAACCGGTACTGGGTAATGACCCTGGTGTTGGAAACCCCTGATCTAATAAATGCATACAAATTAATAAGTAAAATTTTCTATTGAATAATCATTAGTATCTGATAAATAAGAACATGTAATAAATAAACTTTATCATGAAAAGCCACTAATAGCTGCAAATGAATAAGTACTAGTTCTTATTGAAAATATATAAAGTATGTACAGTACTAGCATGAAAAATCTACTAGTATGGCTTATTCGTTGAAACAGCTTGCCACAAACTCCCCCTACAGTTGAGTCAATTGCTCATCTATTACAGATGCCCAACGACAGCTTGGGTAAGCGAGCCACTGCTGCTTTCAATAGGTTACACATTAACCCCTAAAGGGAAGAATAATAACCTGAGATGGACAAAAACATTTTCAATTTACAGTGTGGCCTTTGCGATAACAGCTGGAGATAGGGGGGCGAAGAATAGGTGGTTAAAAAAGAAGAAAAAGCCTCATCATAGTCAAAAATGACAGCACAGCTGGGCTTTCATCAAGGCACATTTGACGAGAGTTTATCCATCCGCAAACCCTAAACTATCATGGTGAGACTGCGAGCTTGGCGCAGAACGACCACCGCGCACCACTGAGCTGGGGAAAAAGCCCCAGCTGGCCTGAGGACCGCCACGTATGGCCCACAATAGACATGGACTGGTGACAGGTGTCTACACTGGCGGCTTGCTCTCTTTGGGACTGGCATCGCTGCAAAGCACTCAAGGAAGTGACATGATTTTAGGGGGTACTAGGTTTAGGAGCTTGCCCTCCGGCCGAGATGAGTCACAGCCAGAAGGGGACGCGGCGTAGGTACCATCTGTCACAGAAACTGCACCACCAGTGGAAAACTCCCACTTCTCTCCTACCTTGCAATAACACAGTCTGTGCTCCGAGAAAGAAAAAGAAGAATAAAAATGGCTAAACTATTGGCTGAGACGTGTGAAAAGGGTTTTGGCAAATAAATTATAATCTGGAGACGTTGAAAGCAATTTTGCACCCTGCGCAATTTGAATATGTTCATGTTGGTGTGTTTTTGAGAGTAAGTTGTGGATTCAAGGTCATCTGATAATTTTGCATTCAGAAAGTGTCAAGCCATGTACAGCAATGCAGCTATGACCTGTTTTGCTCCGATTTTTAAAATAGAAATGATCAATCACTTTTCTGCCTTTGAACGGTGTCCTGAGAAAGTTGGAGCAAGAACAATATCAGAGGACAACAGCAGCTAATCTAACAAGGCTAGATCTCCTCTGTCTTTCAGTTCCATTGATGTTTTAAGATTAAAGGTTTATGAGAGCCCTTATCAACATGTAACTAATGTTATAATGCATTATATATATATATATATATATATATATATATATATATATATATATATATATATATATATATATATATATATATATATATATACACACACACACACACACACATTTTTTATGTATCTATTTAAACCAAATTTTAAAACATTATATTAATATTGTTTTAACTTGATGAATCAGATATATTCTTACAATTTAAGTCATTTTTGTTCTTAAAAAGAATTGTAGAACAATAAAAAACAAAACTACAAGTAATATGCAAATAATAAAAAAGTTATAGACTCTACAAATTTATAAATAATAAATATACAAAAATATATATTACTGAGATAGTTTAGTCTTTATATCTTGTATTTTTTATTATATAAACATTTATATTTATTTCAATTTTAGCTATTTAATATGAATATAAATAAAATAAAAATTAGATTTTGCTTTGGCAACTAAAGCCGAAATACAATGTATTTCACTAAAATATTTGTAAAACTTGCATAAAGTTTAACATTTTATATTTTGTATTTTATTTCATGCTGTGTACACATAAAGATTCAATTCACACACACACACACACACACACACACACACACACACACACACACACACACACACACACACAAACACACACACACACACACACACACACACACACACACAAATAATGGTGTGAACAAAGTACAGTAGTAAAAGGTTTTTAAACCTATTTGTATCAACTTATCCCCAACTAATATTATGACTGTCCATCTTTGTTTTAGCTTATCGATTACAAATTTGCTGTAAATAATAATACATTTTACTTCACAACTCAAGGCAAGATCCAAGTGTGATCCACCAGTAGTACTGCACACAACCCATGCTGAGCTGGGATCGAACCAGTGATTCTTTGTATAGGAGTCAGTTGCTCTAACAAGGAGACTAAAGACAATGGCCTCTAGCGTCTGTAACTAGAGCACCTATAGAGCTCAGAGGAGTGAGGTTTACCTCCTTAGCACTTCGCTAGCTAGCCTCAGTTACACTCACCCCCCCGAACATCACTCCCATCCGAGATGAGTCATCAAGTGTAACCTACCGGTCTTACTGCCCCCATCTCACACTGAGCTAAGATCGATGCAGCTATTCTTTGCAAGGGAGTCAGTTGCTCTAACAAGGAGGCTAAAGACCATGACCTCTAGCGTCTGTCGCTAGAGCACCTTTAGAAGTCAGAGGAGTAAGGTTTACCTCCTTAGCACTTCACTAGCTGGCCTCAGTTACACTCACCCCCTAAATCTCACTCCCATCAAATTACCGGTCTTACTATCTCCAACTCACGCTGAACTGGGATCAAACTGGCGATTCTTTGCATGGGAGTCGGTTGCCCTAACAAGGAGGGTAAAGACCATGGCCTCTAGCGTCTGTCACTAGAGCACCTTTTGAGGTCAGAGGAGTGAGGTTTACCTGCACAGCACTTTTGCTTGCTGGCCTCCATTACTAAAAGTTAATAAATAGATTGTTTTATATATACTTGTATATGATTTCTGACCCTTAAAGAAACAGATCGCCATTGTCTTGCAATCTTGGTGCAATCACCAAGAGCTAACATTTTAAGCTTAAAACTGTAATGTTCTTCTAAAGGAAAGAAATGTCACTCACATTTTTGGTTGAAAAGTCTCCCTTTAACGGCATTGGTTTCTCAATCATGCAGTGTTTGCACACTCAATCTTGTTTGTGCATCTATTGTACGAATTATTAAGTAATTAATGACCCACATCCAATCTTTAAGCACTTCACGGTTCACAGCCATCAAACACACAGCCCTGTTTATGCCTAAATACCGTGCTGTCCTTCACGAAACAAGCATAATGCTCTGAGAAAAGAAAATAGTTTGGATCCCATTGCTCTCCTCAATGAGGCTGAATCATCTGCTGACTTCCTGCGTGTTGCCTTTAGAATACTAATAGCTATCTTTGTGTGGATATCAATGTCAGAGGCTGTGTTTGAGATAGGAGCTATGCAATATTCTTCAGCTTCTGAGAGATCATGCAGGGTTCGCTCAATAGAGGAGGCTTCCAAGAGCTTGCAGGAATCATATTCTGACAGGGATCTTTCAGTAATCAGTGGCTTTACACACAGATTCAACTAACCATCCGAAACAACTGCCATACTGCTCTAATGTGCAATTACAGGATTTGAAATTCAAGCAGCAGAGTAAATCCAGCAAAGCTTGGAGCATCCATATGTCCCTTTTGCTTTATATAGAAATAATGAGCCATTTGTGCATTTCCTATTAAAATGTTTGCATACCCAACACTTGAATAACACAAACAACTCATTCATCCAACCTGCGTTCAGAGGTCTCCATTCATCTAAGCTACATCGCTAGTCACCGCTAACTCTGCCCCATACAATCCCCACTGCTGTTCAGCGTGACGATTTACAAATATGGATTTTCCACTAATTATACTGAGTGTGTTTTAAAAGCTTTTAAAATCCGTATGCCCTGAAGAGTCTTCGCTCCAATTGTTCTAAAGGGGGAACTACTTCTGGGATGACAGTAGTATAATGATCTGAGAGAGGAGAACCGTGAAGCCAGGAGGCGGAACCGCTAATTGACTGAATCCGAACAAACATTATCTTCTCTTTCATCTCACACACAACTCCAGCCTCTTTAATCTGTGTAATATCTCTCCACTGGCTCAGGTCTCACAGAATCTGTTACAGCAGGTCGCCACAGAAAAAAATGAAGCATTATAATATTAGTTTACAGATTAAAACAACAATAATTTTACAGCTAATAAAAAATATTATATTTTACAATTTTATGTAATTAAAATTTATTTTTAAATGTATTTTAGTCCTGCTATTTAGATGCTAATTTAAATGCTATTTGGTCCCATGGACTCAGTTTATTTTTGTTGATTCTGCAAACTTTCCCAGAGATGGGTTGCAGCTGAAAAGGCATCTGCTGTGTAAAACATGTGCTGGATAAGTTGGCGGTTCATTCCGCTGTGGTGACCCCAGATTAATAAAGGGACTAAGCCAAACAAAAAATGAATGAATGAATGAATGATTCTACAAACACTTTTATGCTGTGTTCACACCAGATGTGGCATGTGCAGATAAATCGCACTATTCGCACATAAATAGACGCGTGAACACTTTGAGCTTGCTCGCTTCATTCCAGTGTAAAATTAATTTCATTCAGACGTCAAATTCATTTCACAACAGACACAGATTTGTGTCTATAGCATCATGGGCAGGGCTTGTGTCTGCCCAGTGACTCTAGCTTCGATGCTAAATGGCTAACATGGATTTTATTAAAATAGTACCTGTGCTTTATGAAGGCTGAAAAACAGCGTGGTTTCATTCGGCGCAGAGTTTACTAGATCCTTTCAGTAGTGTACCCAACTTTGTGAGTTCTGAAAATACACCTGGAGGATGGAGGCTTTCAGTGGTGCTTCGGACTGAGCCGAGTGTAGTTTGATGAACTGTTGTCTGGTGTCGGCAAGAGGATTTCCCCCCGGGACACAAACAACAGGCACTTTGTCTTACTGACTTCTCTACAAGAGCAAGCTTAGATTTTCCAACTTGAGCGATTCAACGCACAAAGTGCTCAACTCGCACTGCTTCATTCGCGCAAATTTCATAATTTGTGTCAACCGTGCCGCAGGATGTGTATTTGCATCTTTACATTGACTTAACATATAAATAACTCACGCTTGATGCTCCATCCACGTCTGGTGTGAACACAGCATTAAGCTGTTTTGGTTTTAAACTTTTAGAAACTTTTTGGCAGGCCTTCATAATTTTTTTTTTCTAGTTTTCAAATGATTTCATTCATACATTTGAAGTCAGAATTATAAGCCTCCCTGAATTTTTAGCCCGCTTGTTTAATTTTTTTCCCAATTTCTGTTTAATGAAGAGCAGATTCTTTTTCAAACACATTTCTAAAAATAACAGTTTCAATAACTCATCCCTAATAACCAATTTATTTTATCTTTGCCATGATGACAGTAAATAATATTTCACTAGATATTTTTCAATACACTTCTATACAGCTTAAAGTGACATTTAAAGGCTTAACTCGGTTAATTAGGTTAACTAGGCAGGTTAGGGTAATTAAACAAGTTATTGTATAACGATGATTTGTTCTGTTGTCCATCGAAAAAAATGGCTTAAAGATGCTTAAAATGTTGTCCTTAAAATGGTGATTAAAAAATTAAAAACTGTTTTTATTTTAGCCGAGATAAAACAATAAAGACTTTCTGCAGAAGAAAAAAAAAACATTTTCAGATATACTGTGAAAATATCCCTTCTCTGATCCACATCTTTTGAGAAATATTAAAAAAAGAAAAAAAAAGAAAAAATACAAAGGCAGGCTAATAATTCTGACTTCTGCTGTACATATTCCTATCAGTGAATGTTTTACTCTAGTCACAATCTGGTTTCAATCTAAAAACCATCATACAAATAATGACAAAATAATAATACCAATATCAACCAAGAGTGATATATTTATTGTGTGAAATTGATTACTTAAATTACTGTCCTAAAATAAAAATAAAAATTTCCAACATGACTAACACTTAGCATAATTACTGCAAGCCCAGAACAAATGAAAAACAATAGTGCTGTCAGTTACCAAGGAGACAACACCGTCAATTAAGATGACTGATGTGATAAAATGTGAAAAAAAATGTGTGGAGCAGGGGGAAAAAAAAGATAAATAATGCTTTTATTGCATGTCATTTCCAATAAAGCTGTTATTTTCCCAACTTATTCAGTAGTGTGAAATTATTATTAAATTGTCTGTATTTAAATTTGAGGTATGAAATTAGACTTAAGATATTGATATGATAAAATATTGAAAATGTAAAAGTGAGAGTGAGATACACTCTAAATGGGAAAAAGTGTTGAATCCACATGCTCAAAGTGTTGTTTCTCTGAAGCTTCAAAAGATCCGTAAAGAGATAAATCAATAGTTCTTAAATTTTGTTAAATACTTCTGAAGAGACATGATTATCATGATCCTTGGCTTTAACATATAAACATTGGCCATTGCAGACAAGACACCTCACAAATGCTTAACACATACTGACATGAAATGCAACAATGAACCTCACTAATTCTAACACATCAAGCAAACACGCATGAGCTTCATATACAATTCTGAATGCTTTGAACTTTGTTCAGTGTTTATGTGAGAATAAAAGGCCAAATTAAATCAGTTTATACACTCACATATCATTTTTTTAACCCAACGTTTGGTTTTGTCTATATTTGATCCAAATTGTGATTGAACTAACACAGCATTTTGTTGGAGAGTAAAGCAATCGTATCTCTTCAGAAAACTTGATTTAATTCAGTTTGTATGGACTGCACTGAAGTTTTAGATTAATATACTTTTTTTTTCGTATTTGATTTTAAAAGAGATGAACAAATGACTAGTAAGTTTGGAATTATATAATGTTAAGTAAATGATGACAGAATTTTCCTTTTTGGAGTAAACTAACACGGTAAGGTTGCCCAAACTCTGTCCTGGAGGGCCGGTGTCCTGCATGGTTTTGCTCCAACATCCTTCAACACACCTGCTTAGAAGTTTCTAGTAAACCTAGAAAGAACTTGATTAGCTGGTTCAGGTGTGTTAAATTGGGGTTGAAAATATGCAGGACACCAGCCCTCCAGGACCGGGTTTGGACACCCCTGGGCATAATGATAATAGCACAGAGAAGATAAAGTCACAGAGTTCCTTTCGTTTTTTTCAGCTGACATACAACACAAATCTGAACAACCATCAGAATCCAAGTTCTCACATTTTAAGGAACAGATGATGAACTACAGCACACAATAAAAATAAACAGGAGGTTTTCACCCATTAGTGTAGATGCTAATATAGTCATGTACCCTTTTCACACGTTTAACGGCCATCAGCATCTTAAATCCTTGAAAGCTTTTAATAGTTAGAATTTTTTTTTTAAGTATGTCAATTTATATGTATTTACGAATAATGTTATCAGTCACACATTTTTTCCATTTTCTGAATGCCTTGATAATACTATTGCTGAGGTTTTTCTTAATAATTTGAGCAAACAGTATTGCAAAAAATACATATACATTTATTGTACTCTCCCATTCTTTGCACTCTAAGTTTACCCAACTATCACGACATCTATTACTGAGAAACCTAAAAATGTAAAAAGGGTCCATTGCTATCTTTGTTCAACCCAATTAAATTCAGCTTTATTTGTATAGCATAAGGAGCTTTACATAAATGGTCATAGTAATTGGAACAGAGTACTTCAGTTTTTAGTGTTTAAGTTCATTTCAGTTTAGCTCAGTTCAGTGTGGTTTAAAATCATTACTGAGAGTCCAAACACTGAAGAGCAAATTCATCGATGGGTAGCTCTACCGATCCCAAACCATGCAAGCTAGTGGTTACAGTAGAGTAATTATTATTCTTATTTGAACAGATCTCTATCTCTTTTTTATCAACCTTTGCCTTTTTTGGAAGAATTTGTTTATTAACGGGATTAATATACATCAATAAATAGTAAAGGATTATTAATAGAATAAAACATCAGTCACTCAAACTCAGTATAGACTACATACCATGACAGAAATGTGCAGAATGCGCAGCTCCTCTTCAGCAGAGTCACTAGCAGGGTAAGCAGTGGCCGCCGGACCAGGCAAGTTCTGACTGCCGTCCTGATGGTGAATGTGGAAAAGCAAAGTGCCATTTTCCAACCACTGCTGTCGCCAGCGCACCAGAGGAATGTCTTCAGAGTTCCCGGAGATCTCTGCCAAAATAAACAGAAGAAAATTTAAAAAGTTAAATCAAAAATGTTGTGTTGCGTTGAGGATTATGTGATGGATGGCAGGATAAATCAGAAATGCTCCTGTCATGCAAATATATGCAGTGTGCTGTGACTATACATTATTCATATCTCACTCCAGAATTTTTTAGGGATATCAAAGCAATCCCTATGGCATTTGAACTTTACTGTCTAAACATACGTGATCGGGTTAAACAGCCTCAGGTTTGGTTAATGAATGCAAAGACAGAGCTTGTCGGGGAAAAAAACACATTAACTGGAATAATGCCACTAGACATTACATTAATGGATGATTAGGTGAAGATATATGATGATATATGAGCTTTCCTTACATTCACTGCATAAAGCAAACCAACATATGTTCTTGGCATTGCAAAAAGTCTGTTTGATATGTAAGGACAGAGGATTTCAATAAGCCTTTGAAAGAGAGTAAAGTGACATTTCATGACAGTTTATTGAACTATTGGGCAGGGCAAAACACTGGATATGTGCTTTTAATTTTTAATAACTGTTATAAAATTCTCTTCATTTTTTTATTTTTTTTGATTAAGCATTTGTTCTTAAAAACTCTGATGCACACTTGAAACAAATGAAAAACAAAGCTTTTGACCTGCACTTCTTTGTATGCATTGGTGATATTTTACACAAAGGGGAGGCAGACATTGCCTTTCAAAACAGCGCTTGCAGACTGAAAATCAGTGGAGAACCCCTGACCCACTTTATGAGTTGTATATGCACAGGCACAAGCCAGAGTGACTCTGCACTTCATCACTAGACGCCATACACAGTCCCAGGGGTCTGGTGTGGTACAGCACCTTTATTGATGAAACAGCACGTATGTTACAACACAAACAAAGCCATGTTGCAAAGAATAAATTGCTGCTGTTTGTTTGTTTCCTATAAGGGTATTTCTTTAACCATGAGCAATTCTGCCCCTGTGGACTTTTAGAAATAAACTCTCTTAAAATACACCTTCACACTCACACAGTTTATTTGTGTACTAAGTTGCCATTGTTTTATTGTTCTATCAAAGTTATGCCATCTGCAGAACTATCGCTAAAAATAATAAATAAAAAAAGAGGTTTCCAAGTTTAAATAAGTTTAATTTGACAATATATGTGGGGAAATAAGCTCTATTAAAATACAAATACAAAACAAAATATTAACTAATAAATAATAAACTCCATTAAAATACAATTTCACTCCAGTTTGTGTATTAAGTTGCTGTTGTTTTATTGTTCTCTAAAAGTTATCTCCAGAACGATGTTGTTTCACGTTCGTAGAGCTAAATAAATAAATAAATAAATAAATAAATAAATAAATAAATAAATAAATATGTTTCCAGGTTTGAAAAAAAGTTTAATTTGACACTGAATTTGAGGGAAAAAAAACTATCCTTCTCTAAGTTATGAATGTCTCCGGAACAATGTTGTTTCCACATTTATATAGTGAAAAAAAAAAATAAATGCATAAAAGATTTCCAAGTTTTAAAAAAGCTTAATTTATCACTAAATTTGGGGAAATAAACACTGAATGATCTATCTAAATTACCTATTAAAACACTAAACAAAATACTAAATAATAATAATAATACAAAATATTAACTAATAAATAATATACACCCTTAAAATACATGGTTTTGTTTGTGTATTAAGTTATTGTTTTATTGTTCTATAAAAGGGATGAACATATAAAACAATGTTTTTCCACATTCATATAGCCAAATATATAAATAAAAATAAAAATAAATAAATCAATTTGACTAATTACTGAAAATGTTGCTGAAAATAACTTTAAGAGAATGTTCATCATGAGTAACACACATTCAAGAATCCAAAAGTTAGATTTAGCTTAATGTGTTTAATTAGCTGTTAGAAATTTGACTTTGAATTTAATTATTGTCTTGACAGGCCATGCGATCTGTAAAATAACCTGAAGGCTTTCCATTTCACAGGCTGAATCCTTCCTGTGATCACAGATTTTTTTCTTGATGATGGAGTCAGTTCAATCAACCTAACCTATTCAGTGTTGTAACAAATCTGCAATATCAACCAGCAGAATAAATATCTTGGAGAGGTATTTGTAATGTTTACATTCTCAGGTATAATTTATAGTTTATATATAATCGAGTTACAAAAGAGGAACGCTAATAAATAATTAGTCAAAGAGACAGACAATGGCAAGTTAGTCAGGTTATCTGGAGTGCAATTACCAAAAGTACTGTAGGCCATTGATGCAGGTTGTGTCATTATCAATGTACTCAAAACTGAAATTTGAAAATTCACGAACAACCTCAATTTTACCTAAAAACAACATCTGGGCTAAAATATAACTTTGATCAGAATATCATGCAGTCCATTTTTTGTTTCGTTTGGGAACTGCGCTCCAGATTAGGAAATGAGAAGTATAAAATGCAGAAATATAATATTTGTGTTAAGTATTTTATTTCAGGATGCTGAGCAGAGTGTGTATATATTTTTGTTTTTGGCTAACTGAAGACCTAACATGGAGTCACCATCTTCTGCATATGCTTAGTCATTGATTTTGAATATGGGCCTGCAATGTAAAAAAAAAATTGTTTGTCAATATTTAAAAATTAGGCAGCACGGTGGTTGAGTGGTAAGTCGTCTCACAGCAAGAAGGCCGCCTGTTCGAGTCCTGGCTGGATTAGTTGTTTTTTTCTGAGTGGAGTTTGCATGTTCTCCCAGTGTTTGCATGAATTTCCTCTGGGTGCTGTGAGTTTCCTTCACAGTCTAAAGACATGCGGTATAGGTGAATTGAACAAACTAAATTAGCCGTAGTGTAAGAGTGTGTGTGAATGTGAGTAGTATGGGTGTTTCCCAGTACTGGGTTGCGGTTGGAAGGGAACCTGCTGCGTAAAACATATGCTGGAATAGTTAGCGGTTCATTCTGCTGTTGGGACTCCAGATAAATAAGGGACTAAGAAGAAGGAAAAGGAATGAATGTAAAATAAAAATAAAAAAACGTTTTGAATAGCTCTTGATTTGTGGGTTTCTGTTTATTTAAACTGAAAAAAATGCATTAAAGGGCCTTGATCTCTGTTTTGAACTTTCACTGTTCAAAATGCGACTTTTTTTAGTATTTTAGTTTTAAACAATGTCTTCTTGACTAGGTTGATCGTGTAAATCCCACTACAAAAATGAGCTTAGTATTTCTGCTATTTTATGAACATTTTTCTGTACATTTTGTTTTTGCACAAAATATAGATAGAAAACCAAAAAAAAAAGTCAAGTCAACAAAAGCGACTTTTCAACATCAAATGTTGTTGGAACAGAGATCAAGATCCCATAATTAAATTTAAAATGGAAACATAAACAGAAAACACCCTTGACACTTAAAAGCTATGGTTAACTGTCTGTTTAAACAAATATGTGCTGTATATCCTGACAAGAATTTTCCTAATGTCACAGAGTGCAAACCTACATGACCAATAGTTGAGATGTGGGTGAAAAAGAAATTCATGTTTGCTCTCAGAAGTGCAAGCTAACATTTGAAGACTTGCTAAAATACCCAAAGATAGACCTGCAAAGCCAGATTGAGGGGATTTGAGTGAATGTTTAGGTCTTAGTCGTAACACAGAATATGCAGAGCTTGCTAAACTCAAATTTTTACCAAATATGTTAGGCCTAATTTAATCTACTGTATGTAAAGAATATTTATCTTTGTGTGAATGGGTGTGTTGAGTGCCACCTTTGGTTTTTTGAATATACTGTATGCTTTATTAATGCTACACAGTGATATAGACAACACCCAAACAATGTAAAGCTGCTCTTCTGTTGTTTTATTTAATAGATATCTAGTAGAACTGAATTGATGCCTTTTTCTATGTCTGTGTACAATGAAACAAAAAAGATGATTAGAAAGGCAGATGCAAGTAAAAATCTTTAAAGGGCCCTTATCATGCAAAATCAACTTTTAGAAGCTGTTTGGACTGAACTGCATGTAGGTATAGAGTATCCACAGTCATATAAGAGTGAACACAAAAAGTCTGTTTTTTATGTTAAATTAGGATCCAAATCATTTGATTTTTATGCACACCACACTGATGTAGCATTGATTAATGTGTACATTTTGAGCTATGTAATTTATAACTGCTGGAATCAGCACAGCTGCATAATGTACACCACTACAAACGAGGATACTTTAATCACACAACAAGAGACCCGGATTGTGGATGGTTAATCAGGCTTTTTTTCAGAGCTTGACATTAACACCCGCCAACTTGCCTAATGCGGTTAGATTTCACCTGTGGCAGATTAAACAGACAACCCCACTAGCCATTTTGGCTCATTTAAAATATATATGTTTTAAATTGCCAGTGCTGCCTTGTCACTAAATGTTAGAATTTTAGTTTAAGACAGTGTATCAATATGTGTGTAAATGTGACCTTAGAATAATTTTCTCCAATAATTATCATCCTTTACAATCTAATAATAGCCTGGACAGATTGATATATATATATATATATATATATATATATATATATATATATATATATATATATATATATATATATATATATATTTAAAATTTGTGGCAAGGAAATAATTAGTTTTGTGTCCCTGCGAAAAAAAAAAAAAAAAGTAAATTCGTAGTGTTGAGCTTTAAAAAGTAACTAATTGCAATGTGACACTATGAAACCACAACTCATTTGCTCATGCTCATTGAGCAAGCTCATACACAACACAAAAAAAATGTGTACAAATGTAAAATATATTTTCCCAACAACAAAACTGTGGCTAGTGAAAATTGCGAGTGGCTAGTAACATGTGAAAACTACTAGCCAAAGTGGTTGGTGATCAAAAAAGTTAATGTCAAGCCCAGCTTATTTTGTACAGTAACTTAAGTAAGCTATAATAGATCTCTATACAGCAGCATAGTTACCCTTTTTTTGTAAGCATCCAGTCACATTTGTGTCGATGCAGACGTGCGTTTAAACGTTGTAACAGCATTTGTCTGTGGCTCATTCATCTTAATGTGTCTGAGTTGCAGTCATTTTTTTCTGTGTTTATCCTGACATTTGACCCTGGTTATCCTTGAGGGAAATGTCTCAAGAGTGGGTGGGAAGAACGTACTTTGAGTGGGTGGGCAGAATCGGCTCATTTTGATTTAAAGGTGCAGAAAAATCTACAATTTTCTCTGACCCATTTATTATTTTTTTTAATTATTCCTTTTTTTTAACAAGGCATAATAAATTACCAGATAGGTATTTTGTCCTGAATCTTCACAGACACATTCTGAAGATACAAAATACATATTTTATATATTGCAAAATGGCCTAAATTGGAGCCCTTTAATTATATATATATTTTTTGGATAAACTCTCTCTTTTAAGATTAGACTATTAATGCCCAATTACCCAAATATCCTAGACTTCGCTCTTCTCTCTTTGTTTTGTTTGATCTTTTTAGCTTTTTATTTTCTTCAGTAATTCTACCCATGAGTTATTAATTTATTTATTTTTTCATGCTAGCCACTGGCTGTGGAAAATGTGAATAAAAAAAAGGTGTAAATAACTGAATGGCTGCTACTGTGAACAGAGACCCGGTCTTTAGTTTGAAGCCATTGGGCCATCTGCCATCTTAATGCTGATTGTGCCGAATTCTCTTTTAAATGCATTTTGGGCAACAGCAACCCCAAAATACCTATTTGAATGCAGGAAAGCACAAACCAAAGGGAAAGATGGAAAGCGCAAGAGAGGAAAAGAAGAAAGAGTGGGCTAGGGTAAAAAGCTAGTACTATTCATCTCACATCCTGATGCAGTGTTAGAACCTGCCCTCCCCTCTCTTTCACAGTGTCTGTGCTTACAGAGAGCCACAGACTCAAATATACAATCTGGCCTTTGGCTAAATACAGCCATTTACAAAGCCTCTGCCTCTGAGGAAGAACTTTCAGAGCCGGCCAGAGCGTTTGGCATCATATGAATGTTCATAAAGCAGATAGAACAAAGGCTAATGTCTTGAAAATGCAGAGAGTGGCTGTGTGCCATTATGTGGGATTCACATTTTTATTGAAAAAGTTATCTTTAAACAAACTTTTTTGTTTGTTTGTCATTTGTTTTGTTTTAAATAAATGCATGCAGGCATGAAGACTAAGGTTTACAATCAGCTTTTGTTCTGTATAGATTGAAGTATTATTCCTACGCCCATGTATGCTAGTAAGCAATTAATATAAACAATTATGTGCTAATTGCCATTGTCTGAGACTAGGCATGCTGTGTTCGTGCAAAAGAACTGGCATCCATTACAGTGCAATTATCACAACTATGTTTATCCTTCTTTTAAATTTCTCAAAAGTAAAAAAAATAAATAAATAAAATTTAAATTTGATATACAGTACTGTGCAAAAGTCTTAGCCCACTAGCATTTTCACCAAAAAAAAAATTTAATTATAAAATATAATAATTTACATTTACAAACATTATCTTTTTCATTAATTGTATTTCTAAAAATAAATTATTGTCTGCACAATGAGTCTGAAAACAGCCAGTGATCCAAACAATGACATAAGCTGCAGAACTATCATAAGTACATTTTATAGTTTGGGAAAAGAACGATTTATTTATTTATTTTATTTTTATTTTTTATTATTTTTTATTTGTAGCATCTTATAGATGTTACCAAAGTTCTTCTGGATTTAGTTTGTTTTATTACCTCATGTCATTCCAGACAGACAGGATTAGGATCAGATCAGATCTCTGTGTATAGCACTAGCTGTAGTCAGACTCCTTGTCTAGAAAATAATTCCACAATAATTGCAATGAATGACCAAAATAATGTTTGGAAATGTAATTTTATATTTTAAATTGACATGTTACAGAAATAACCCACTTTTTTTCTTTGGTAAAAAATACCAAGACTTTTGGCCTAAGACTTTGCACTTTACTTAAATCAAGCAATGCCTAATTTACAGTAGATTCATATATAAATATTTTATTTAATTAAATTTTAAATATAAAATATCTTATGAATTCAAAATGTTCTATATTTAAAATAGTTTAATTTCAAAATTTTCTATATTTAAAATAGTTTAATTTCAAAATGTTCTATATTTAAAATATTTAAAAACTATATTTAAAATAGTTTCATTTAATTTTTTCTTCAGCTTAGTCCCTTTATCAATCTGACTAACTTTAAAAATTCATTTAAAAAAACAGTTAAACAAAACCAGTACACATTTTTTAAACATGTGATACTCTTGTATAAGCGATATACTGAATTATCCAAGACTTGAACATTTTTAATTCATGCCCACATACTATTAAATTCACAGTTGCCTTCTGCAGTTATCACAGCGTAAAAGAAACAAGAAGTCTGAACATGACAACTCAACTCGTGAGACGTTTTGTTCACAGCAGATCAAAGTTTTTCTTTACCAGCCTGTTTCAAGGTATGTTTCCTCTGGTGGCGCCAATTTTCCCCCTGAATAGGAAATCAGGTCGACGCAATCAGTCAAAGTCAGTTGTATTTTGTAAACCTATCCAACACTCCAAACATTAAGCCCAATGGCCAGCAAATTGTTATTTGTTAAAGATTCAAAGCCATGTTTAATATTTCATGTTGGATAATTAGCCTTGAGACTGAGCACAGCAGACAGAAATGGGTGCCTTCAAGGTCTTTCTTACATATTATTTCAAGAAAACTATTCTGCGTACTTTGTTCTTTAATTATCAGAGGGCAAATATAGGCATTTTAAATTGATTGGTAAGCAATGATGCCTGAATATTTTTTTCTATAACATGGGTTTTGTAGGCAGAGAATGCAATTTGTGACAGAAATGAACACCTATACTGTCTGCCATGTGCAAATAAAAGATAGCAATGTATAATGAATAGAAATATGCATACAAATACGATACACACTTACTAGACTAACTGATTTAACTGTCACCACACAAACCCAAGAAGAACTAAAGTCTTAGATGAGCCGTTTTTCCATGGCCTGCAAAGACTTTGGGCTGGCCATCAGTTTGAAGAAAACAAACGTCCTAAGCCAGGACTCTGCCACTCCCCCAGCCATCACAGTAGACGGCTTCCATCTTGATGTCATCGATCAGTTCCTACACTTGGGTTCCACCATCACTGACAACCTCTTCCTGGATGCTGAGTTCGACACAAGAATTGGGAAGGCAGCCTCTACTCCAGCCCGCCTAACAACTCGAGTGCAGAAAAACTATAGGCTGAAAACAGCAACAAAGATGGCAGTGTACAACACCTGCGTCATCTGCACTCTGCTATACGGGAGTGAGACATGGAACACCTTCCACCTACTAGGTCTTTGCCGCATCCTGAGCATTACCTGACAGGACAAAGTCACCTAGGTCGAAGTTCTAACTCGTGCTTGCCTTCCCAGCATGAGCACCATGGTCCAACAACATCGCCTGTACAGACTTCGCCATGTACGCTGCATGGAGGGTGGGAGATTCTCAAAGGACATCCTCTACAGAGGATCCAGGAAGAGAACCACAGGGTGCCCTATTCTGTGATTTAAAAATGTTTTGAAGAGAGACATGAAAGCCCTTAACATAAACACACCGTCCTGGGATAACCTTGCAGCAGACCGCCCGAAGTGGAGGTGCACCCTGACCAAACAGCTCAAGTCAGGTGAAAAGAACATGATGTGTGCGGTGGAGGACAAGCAAGTTCGTCGAAAGGTGCGGAACAACGACAGCCAGGGAGCCACCTATTGATGCGACTTCTGCTTCAAAGAATGCCTCTGCCCTATTGGCCTCTTCAGCCACCAACAACGCTGTCTCAGACAATCAGTCCTGGCTCAAGATAAGAACTAGGATACATCATCCATGGTCAACACTGACCGACAGAGGCCTACTACTATATTTTATTGGGGGGAAAAATAAATACTGTAAATATATTGTTGAAATACTGTATAGCATTAAATCTTTTGAGGAACATTTATTCATACACAATAAACAACCATTATAAGGTGTTCTATTTCATGTTTGCTCTTACAATAAAAACAAAACAGTAGCATATTAAGATATTACTAACACATATTACTGGGAGATGAGGATTGACAGTTGAAATGTATGCATTATATAAATGTAATCTGCTTATAAAAGATTCATTGATTACATTATAAGCTGTTACATTTTTTCAATTTATGCTTGTGAATAAAACCCTTGTTGTGTTTGTTTGTTTGTTTGTTTGTTTGTTTTATTCATATATAAATATAGAGCATACAGAGCATAACTCCTTCCAGAATGGTATTGCCTAATTGTGCAGATTCACTGTGTATAACATCAGCACTTCCTATCAGAACATGCAGTTAAACTATTCAAGTAATCACAAAAACAAAACAAAACAAAGCTGAACCGAGGGTATTTTGCTTTCTTGGTCATTTGAAGTGATTCTATTTTCCTCATGTATATGAATAAATTTGAATAAGAATTAAATAAATTTAAATGTACTATAACATAGTATATATTCTGCCAAAACAATTATTTATCAAATATAATAATAATAATAATAATAATAATAATAATAATAATAATAATAATAATAATAACAATAATAATAATAATAATAATAATAATAATAATAATAATAATAATAATAATAATAATAATAATAATAATAATATTTTGCTATACCTTTAACTATTTTCACTTCATCTTTTCAGTTATATGTTTTTGATATGGCTTAAAGTTTCTTTGTAAAAAAAAAAAAAAAAAAAAAAAAAGCATTCTGACATTATAAACCTATACATTTTAATGCAGCATGAAGCGTTACTGGCCTGATTAGATTTTGAGATCAAATACAATAAGACAGGCCTCAATGAATCTATCTTCACAAAATGATTTTCTGATATGGTTTATGTGAAACAGAAAGTGCGTTATAGTTTCTATCAGAGGTTATTCAAGGATTTTAGCCTTAGTGGGGCTTTGCACTATGATGAGATTCTGTAAACGGTTAGTCTGAAGTTTTGCTGACCAAACAGTTATTACTTCAAATAAACTATCCAAGAGAGAACACATACTCACAGTTTAAAGTCAGGTGCAAACTGTGCCTTTTTTGTCCTTTATGATTGTTTCTTGTCAGATTGAATGATAGGCTCCCTCTGACAACAGTGTGATACGCAGTATATCATAAGTCTGACAGCACTGGCTGTTTTATGTCATTAATCATGTCACATTCACACGCTAAATTGAAATGGAATCACTCAAACCATGTGAGCAGTGTTTTACATCTACACATTTTTAGATGGAATATGCTAATATTTCTCTTAGAGTTTCTCATAAAAAAATACATAGCTATGAATACCAAAATCTAAATTTAAGTAAAAATTATTAGCTCCTGTATGAAATTTTAAATCTTTAAAAATGTTTCCCAACTGTTGTTAAATGGGGAGATTGTTTTTTTCCCATCACATTTTAAAATATAATCATTTCAATTACTAATTTCTAGAAACTGATTTTTTTTTTGTCTTTGCCATGATGACACATGAAGTCATCATGGCAAATATATTTTGAATTACATTGAATATATTACATGCATAATATTTATCTACTTACTTCGCAAGATACTACAACCTCAAATCAGAAAGTGTTGGGACAATATAAAACATGCAAATAAAACAAAGAAAGTTGGAATTTCCAAATTTACTTTGACTTGTATTTTATTTTAGACAGTATGAGCACAAAATATTTCATGTTTTGTCTTGTCAACTTAATTTCATTTTAAAGAAACATCCTTTCTTGTCATTCAGACTTGCAACAAATTCCTACAAAAAGGTTGGGAGAGGAGATATTAAGGCAGGGCTAGTAATCAGGTAAATTGGTTAAATGATGTTATTTGATACAGGTGATGTCAACAGGTGACATTTGATTTGGTACGAAAGCAGCATCCAAGAATGGTTTAGTCCAGGGGTGTTCAAACTCGATCCTGGAGCGCTGGTGTCCTTTATATTTTAGTTCCAACCCCAATTGAACAAACCTGAACCAGCTAATCAAGCTCTATCCAGGTATACTAGAAGCTTCCAGGGAAGTGTGTTGAAGGAGGTTGGAGCTATGCAGACCACCAGCCCTCCAGGACTGAGTTTGGACACCCCTGGTCTAGTCCTTTAGGAGCAAAGATGAGCTGAAGATTACCAGTTTTTCAACAAATACATAAGAACATTTTTGAAGTGTTTGAAAACAATATCCTCACGGACAGATAGGAAGACAATTGGAAATCGTAATTCATCAAAAGGAATATCACCACATGGGCTCAGGACTACCTTGGCAAACTTTTGTGAAGTGCCACAATACATAGTTACATCTACAATTGCTAGAGAAAACTGTTCTGTGCCAAAAGAAAGCCCTATGTGAGAGGGTGCTCGCTGCAGAGACATTTGAGGACAGCTGAGCTCCAGCGAGGGGGAGCATGAGCTGTCGCTCCTCCTCCTGTAAGCTGTTTTAATGCGTACACCAACCCCACCCCTAACCCTACCCCCAGTGACATCACTCGTAGAAGAAGTGCAAAAAAGGTGGAGCTCAAGCTTAAGCTCCTGCTCGCTGGAGCTCAGCTCTCCTCAAATGGCTCTGCAGCGAGCACCACTTGCCCTATGTTAACAATGTTCAGAAGCACCTAAAACTTCTCTGGGCTCAGAGGCATCTGGAATG
Organism: Danio rerio; assembly: GCF_052040795.2. Classification (NCBI taxonomy): domain Eukaryota; kingdom Metazoa; phylum Chordata; class Actinopteri; order Cypriniformes; family Danionidae; genus Danio; species Danio rerio. The sequence goes on along the minus strand of NC_141022.1, from coordinate 38,001,874 downwards.
GACCATCATAAAGTGGAAATGTGTACTGTGGTCAGATGAATCCATTTGTCAGGTATTTTTGATGGAGAAATGGACACTGCTCCAGACCAAAGAAGAATTTCTTAATTACTTAAAATTATGAGGAACACATTAAATAATGTTTCTTGTATTGTCTGCAATGAAATTTAAGTAAAAGGTAATTTAGAAAATCACTTCTTTCTTATTTTTTTTATTTACGTTTTCCATGCTGTATGTATAATATATATATATATATATATATATATATATATATATATATATATATATATATATATATATATATATATATATATATATATATATATATATACACACACACACACATTCATTTTATTGTCAGTTTAGTCCCTCTATTAATCCAGGGTCGCCACAGCGGAATGAACCTCCAACTTATCCAGCACATTTTTACGCAGCAGATGCCCTTCAAGCCACAACCCATCTCTGGGAAACATCCACACACACACTATGGACAATTTAGCCTGAGAGAGAGAGAGAGAGAGAGAGAGAGAGAGAGAGAGAGAGAGAGAGAGAGAGAGAGAGAGAGAAATAAAAAAAAAAGTACTGTGAAATTTCCCTTGGTCTGTTAAACTCTCCTTGAAAATATTTGGAAAAACATCATTTACTGTTACTGACTTTACCTGTACCCCTAGAATTATCTAGAAATACCATCAATATGTTAAACTTAAGCACTTTTTACCTTATATACACACTTGATCACACATTCCATGCAAACAATCCTATCCATAAGTTCCCTCTTTATTTTGTACTTGTTCCAGTAGAAATACACAAAATAACATAAACAAAACATCAATTCACCAGAGAAGCCAATTGCATAAGACATTATAACTGGTTTGCACAGCATGCATTGCATCAGAATATAGTTGTACTTTGCCTTGTTGTGCTGGCTGATTTATATTAAGCCCCAGGTTTAAAACAGCCGATGATTACCTTTTTCATCTAAAAAACTGATTTAAGTTTCAAACTGAAATCAACAACTGTAGAGCCACTACAAAAAAACTGCCGGATTCATATACTTCACATTTAGAAACACTTTAGAAGCACCACCAACCCTCCAATGTCACCTGCAATCTTTTTTTTTTTTGAGTCACTTGGAGTGCTAAATAATGCACACCGCAGGGAGGAAAACACATCCACATTTGAGAATCTGCTGAGCACAGAATCCTTCACTTTGAATGTTGGCACTAAACCTTGAGCCTGTTAATGCATTGCTCTGAACATGCATGGGAGTAAAGTGGTAATTGATATCAAGTGTACTGTGGTTTGGATGCATGTTGTGGCTTCACTTTAATGTGACATTTTTATTTTGCCAGTGAATCTTTACAGCGGGAGCAATCCGGTTTGTGATAATGAATTCAATAGCCGAATGCTTATCTCTGTTAAATGAAGTTGTATTTTCCTAACATTTCATCATGTACTAATAACAACCAGCTTAAATGTTTTAACAGAATATTCCACTTGCATTTTCACAACTAGGCCTGAAAATAACACAATTACAATTATTATTGACAGATACAATTATTGCTATTGATAAAACAAAATTTTTACACAATATATATGGACAAAACCTTAATTTCTGAGACATTTTGTAATATTTATATTTTGTTTACATTCAAATTATAGTGACTAACTTTTTGGCTTATTATAAACCTATGAAATGTATTATTGTAATAATAATAATTATTATTATTATTAATTTCACAGTTGCGTTGTCGCAGTATAGCTTGTGAAATGAGAAATATCACAAACACATATTTATTTACAAAATTACACTTACAACTGAACCATGAACTACAGGCAGGACAAGGAGTGGTGACAATTCATTATCAGACAAAGACTAAACAAACTCAGGGGTATAAATAACAAGGTAGGATTGAACTGATAACAAACAGGTGTAAGACACAGGTGGAATTAATAAACATTAAAAAACGGTGGGAAAACAGAACCAAGGAATCACATGACATAAAGAGTAGCACATGGAACACAACACATGGGAAATCACTACACAACAAATACAAAGAACGCAACACTATGACAACGCCAGAATTGTGTCAATTACTAGTATTATTATTAGTATCATTATTATCATTACACATGTTTGTGTGTTGTTTAATTTAGTTTATTCCACTGATTAAATTAGTATCTGTCAGGCTAATATAAAACAACTGATAAACATCAAATTAAAGTAACTTAATACCAATAAGTAAAAATGACATACTGTCTTTATGGTCATAAAATGACCACAGAGTCGTTTATTTCAATTCATCTATGAAACCTATTTTAATTATAACAAGTAGTACATTTGAAAAAAATTTAAAAATAAGAAAAACACTTTCCAAAAATTGCCTTTCCAATGATGGCAAAATTGTGTAAAAACTATAGTAAAAATACAAATATAAAAAAAACAACAAAAAAGTATTAAAATATTTAAAAATGCTAAATAATATACTAATAAAATGTAGAAGAAGTGGCATTATAGCTACCACAGCCCTGGTCAGATCACACAATTTTATTGTTGTTTACAAAAGTCACTATGTCAAATTATGCGATTTAGTTGTGACAAAATCTTGACATGATAAACACTCCCTCAACTGAACTTTCCGCAAGTGAGATGGAGAAAATGAAAGCACATCATGTAGCAGCAAGGTAAAATCATATGCAATCAGACATAATCTTTAAAATAATGACATATAAAAAAAAATGCAAATATATGACAGAGGTTTGTGATACAACAACAACAGTGAAGCCTTAATTATAGCATTTAGGGGGTGAAGCAGTGGCGCAGTAGGTAGTGCTGTCGCCTCACAGCAAGAAGGTCGCTGGTTCGAGCCTCGGCTCAGTTGGCGTTTCTGTGTGGAGTTTCCATGTTCTCCCTGCGTTTTTGTGGGTGCTCCGGTTTCCTCCACAGTCCTAAGACATGCGGTACAGGTGATTCGGGTATGCTAAATTGACCAGAGTATGTGTGTGAATGTGTGTGTGGATGTTTCCCAGAGATGGGTTGTGGCGGGAAGGGCTTCCGCTGCGTAAAAACTTGCTGGATAAGAACTTGCTGAAAATTGCTTAAAACATCTTAATATTTTAGAAAAGGTAGTTAAAGTTTGTAAAACCAATGATTGATCTTATCCACCTGTGACCCACCCAGAAGTAAATATGCAGCCTATTTTTTGATTACCTGACCGGTGAATTTGCTCAGTGTCCCTCACATGACAGAACTCAGAACTCGTTGTGAAGAACAAGTAAAAAATTAAACATGCTAGACTTTGTGCAATGGTATCGCGAGGCGTCGCAGGCATTATATCGGTTGTCGTAAGTTATGCCACATTACAAGAAAAGAAACTATGGAATCTTGTGTCACAATGCTCCTTTGTTGTTTACGAATCCCCACAACATCCTATGTCAAGGAAACCGTGACAAAATCGTGACAAATTTGTGTGATCTGACCAGGGCTTAAGTCAAAACAAAAATAAAACTATAATATTACGTCAGTGGCACTACAAATATCCCTTGACAAACCATATATATATATATATATATATATATATATATATATATATATATATATATAAAACACTGAATTTTGCCACTTGCAGAAATAAAATAAAATTAAAGCTGCAAGCAGCGATGATAGGGACCTCGCACCCGGGCTCACCGCTGCCCGGTGACCTTACAATGACAGAGAACAGCGAAAAATAATATTTTAAGGCAATATATTTTTAAAAATCTAAGAAAATCACAGATTTATGCCAAACTTCCTCCTGTCAGCAGGTGGCACTATGACTGTGACTCAAGATTGGCATGTAGATGTCTTCCGGAGAGGAATCTTATCAACCATGTGAAGTTTCAGGCACATGGGACATTGTGTGGCTGAGTTATAAGCCAAACTACCTTTTGCCAGCAGGTGGCGCTAATAAAGACTCAATACTATTATGTAGATGTGCTCAGGAGAGGACTTTCATCAACCATGTGACATTTTAGGCAGATCTCACATTGTGTGGCCGAGTTATAAGCCAAACTTCCTTCTGCCAGCAGGTGGCGCAATGACTGACTCAATATTGTTATGTAGATGTGTTTAGGAGAGGACTTTTATCAATCATGTGAAGTTTCAGGCAGATCAGACATTGTGTGGTTGAGTTATAAGAACTTCCTGTTCCATGGCGAAGCGTTGAGGTTTGTCATGCCGCCACGGACACGCCCCTCTGTGAAAACTCTAGATCTTCACAATATATCATCGCTAGAGCTTTCAGATGACACCACCCAAATTTGGTGTTGATACGGGAAAGTTTGTGGAAGGAGTTTGTTACAGTGTCAACATGTCATTTCCTGTGGCCAGCAGGTGGCGCTATGACTGTAACTGGATATCGGCACGTAAACCTGATCAGGTCAGGACTGTTATTAAATGTGTGAATTTTGAGGCAGATCGAATAATGCATGCCTGAGTTATAACGACTTCCTGTTTTGTGGCGAATCATCAAAGTTTGCAAGGCCGCCACGGACACGCCCATCGATGAAAACTCTAAAGCTTCGCAATTTAACATCACCAAGGCTTTAAGATGACAAAACCCAATTTTGGTGTTGATCGGATAAAATCCCTAGGAGGAGTTCGTTAAAATACAACGCCTGAAAATGGCAAAAACGCCACTTTTTCGCCGCAGGAAGTTAAAAATATCCGACTTCCTGTTGGGTTTGAGATATGGCTCCAAGAGACTTTTTCGTATGTTTTGCCATGTTTGAGGTGTGTGCCAATTTTTGTGCATGTGCGTGATTCGTAGATCGGGGGCTCGTCCGTTTAATTTTTCTAGGTGGCGCTGTCGAGTCATATTGCCACACCCACTTCAATATTGTTATGGGGATGTGTTCAGGGGAGGACTTTTATCAATCATGTGAAGTTTCAGGCAGATCGGACATTGTGTGGTTGAGTTATAAGGACTTCCTGTTCCATGGCGTAGCGTTGAGGTTTGTCATACCGCCACGGACACGCCCCTCTGCGAAAACTCTAGATCTTCACAATATATCATCGCTAGAGCTTTCAGATAACACCACTCAATTTTGGTGCTGATACGATAAAATTTGTGGGAGGAGTTTATAACTCCGTAAATTATGTCATTTCCTGTGGCCAGCAGGTGGCGCTATAACTGTATCTGGATATCGGCATGTAAATGTGTTCAGGTCAGGACGCTTATCAAGCGTGTGAATTTTGAGGCAGATCGGATAATGCATGCCTGAGTTATAACGACTTCCTCTTTTGTGGCGAATCGTCAAAGTTTGCGAGGCCGCCACGGACACGCCCATCGATGAAAACTCTAAAGCTTCGCAATTTAACATCGCCAAGGCCTTTAGATGACAAAACCCAATTTTGGTGTCGATCGGATAAAATCCCTAGGAGGAGTTCGTTAAAATACAACGCCTGGAAATGGCAAAAACGCCACTTTTTCGCCGCAGGAAGTTAAAAATATCCGACTTCCTGTTGGGTTTGAGATATGGCTCCAAGAGACTTTTTCGTATGTTTTGGTGTGTTTGAGGTGTGTGCCAATTTTCGTGCATGTGCGTGATTCGTGGATCGGGGGCTTGTCCGTTTAATTTTTCTAGGTGGCGCTGTCGAGTCATTTTGCCACGCCCACTTCCGAAGCCCATAATAAACATAAATTTTCGCCACTTCTGAGGCGTGTGCAAAGTTGCGTGAGTTTTCGGGCATGTTTAGCCCCTCAAAACCGCGATTCATTCCGCGGAAGAAGAAGAAGAAGAAGAAGAAGAAGAAGAAGAAGAAGAAGAAACGGAGCAATTCCAATAGGGCCTACGCACCGTTTCGGTGCTCGGTCCCTAAAAATCATAAGTATTGTGACAATAGCAGCTGAATAAAGCTCATCATCCAGACACAACCCTGCTATTGCTCTGCAGCACAAAACACTGTTAGCAAGTCTTATCACCAATATTCAGGGAGAGCCACGACAAACCTATCACTCGCTGGGATGCCGGTGGAGCGTCTGCATATTCAGTCAAGAGTGTGTGGCTTCCCTCCATTGATCATGTACACCAAAAGGCTAATCTGGGGACACCGCTTTAAACTCTGAGCTCTGAATTTTTTTCTGGGTAATATTTATATATATAAACACCTGCATGACAAAGAGGCCTCCGCTTCCCCCGAATCAGCAGGAGGCAAACAAAGCAAGTCTCTCAGTAGCAAGTCTCCATTTGCAAAAACAGCGGGTGGCTTTCAGAAGATGTTTTCAGGGCAGTTGGGCTGAAGCGTGGGCTTGCTAATGTCAATCACACACACACACACACTTAACTGGAAAACTTGTGCACTAATGCTATCAATAACGCTGTGCTCAGATTAGCGGTTAATCACATGAGTTCATTTTTTTAGGCATTACCATGGCTGTTTGATTTTCTGCTGTTTTATCTAGCCATGCCCACCAAGTAAACATGTGAGATTTGCATAATCTGCAGTTGATATTCTGTATATGCATTGGCTTTAACGTCTATGGGACAAATATATTATGGTCAATGATATTATTGATACATTTCAACACATCTATAATAAAATGGCATTGAGTCACATTGTATAGGGTTATTTTTCAAGGAAACAAAAGCCTAATGTTTAACCATTTTAAATCAGGAAGCGATGCATAAAAGAGTACTTTTACTTTTTCCAAAGTTCTGTACATGTTTTACTTTTGGTGTACATTCCCAAAATTATTATATTATTAACCCAATGTGATTTAATGAAAACTTAATTTCAAAATATATTTTATTAAATAAAAAAAAATGTTTTTAATGAAATTAATATACTTGGTAACAATTTATTTTGATGGTCCATCTGAGTATTAGTAGACTGTCTGTTTAATATCTGCGTATAATGCTCCTTCAACAGACATTTAACTGACTGTAAGAAACTTTACAAGGACATGTCAACTTACACCAACCCTAGCCCCAACCTAACAGTCTATTTATAATCTAATGAGAATTAGTTGGCATGTAGATGCAATGTAGCCTAAATTTAACAAACGGACCATCAAAATAAAGTATGACCATATGCTTTTTATTATAGTAATTAAATAATGGCATCAATATAATTATAAGTAAATATGAACATAAAAACATAGTACAATTAAGGAAAAGTAATATGTTTATGTAAATAATGTTAATAAATTATACATAAATTGTATTTAAAAAAATGTAGAGTAATTGCTTTTATCACGCTTTTGGCAAGGTAGTTAATTCTTCTCTACTGGAAAAAAAAAAAAAACTGAGCTCCCAACATATAGTAGATGGACCAAAGATGTGATGTTTTTGTTCAGCTCAATCCCACACAATCCCATTCTATATATACATATATATATATATATATATATTTATATATATATATATATATATATATATATATATATATATATATATATATATATATATATATATATATATATATATATATATATATATATATAATTATATGTATATTTTCCCCCTGCTAATTTATAAAAAATCTAAAAACATATTAACATTAAATTATATTAATATTGATGTAAAATGTATAAAATATACAATTAAACAAAAAAGTAAATAAAAATAACAACAATAAAATAATATGTAAATAATATAATTTGAAAAAAGTATATGTAAATAATTAAAATGTAATTTAAAAAATAAAAATGTTAATAAGTTATACAGTAGTTAATTTCATTTTCAAATAATCATATCGACATTAAATTATTTTAAACATTGTAATAAACAATAAAACCTAAAATTAATTAAAAGCAATATTTTCATATTACATAACATTATGTTTCTATAGCATCAATATTATCATATGTGTATTTTATATGATATATAACAATATAATAGCAATATATTATCATTATGATAATAGTGATACATTTTATTTTAAATCTTACAATTAAAAGAGCATGTGCAATTGAATTCTGTTGACTGGGATGCCTTTATGATGACTAGTTGGGATCTTCCAATACACTATACCAGTGTTTCTCAACTGGTGGGTCGTCGCGGGAACATTTTCAGTGGGTGTGTGTGGTCAAAAAAACAACAAAAGTTTAATTTTAAACTTATTTTGACTTTTATTTTGAAATGCGTGCATGACACCCCTACCGTTTGACGTTAAATTTCATTTAATTATGGCAACAAACATGTCAAATCGCAAGTACGACCCTGAATATGAAAAGTATGGATTTACAAATATTGACGACAAAAAAAGACGTGAAGCTTCAGTGTGTCATAAGTAGCAAGGTGCTCTCACTCAAGAGAGCATGAAACCTTTTAAATTAAGACGACATTTAGAAACCAGACAACATGTTTTATTACAGTTCAGTTTAGTTAATGGAAACTGAACCTTTCCTTACCCTAACCACTGTTTACAGTATTTGTTGTTTTTACTTTGTAATATTTCAATAATTTGATACATTTTGTTAAATGACAGCAATAAAATATTATTTATTTGTAACTCTTTGTGATTTTACTATGATTTATCTGTCACTACTTGTGTACGTTAACAAATAAATACAAATTAATTATAATTCCTAAAATTCTATTGTAGTTCCTAAAAATTTGGGTCGCGGCTTGATGACCATATAAAAAATTAGGTCCCATGGCCAAACCAGTTGAGAACCCCTGCACTATACATTATATCACTATGGCTAGTCGATTAGGTGAAGGTTACAGGGCTCAGTCTTAATCTTTGTTCACCCAGAGCTCCTTCACCAGCCGACAGCTCGCCTTCAGCTACACCTCAGGTCAATGTGCTGTTAAAGCGGCTGCTGATGTGGTAAAAGAGCAGAACACAAGGTTTTGAAAAGGAATGCTCTTTTTTAACTTAAAAAATGGCCCGAGGGTCTTTGCATGAGTCTATTTATAGTGTGGGATCAAGTCAGCAGAGCTTAGGGGACTGGCAGCATGAAAAAAAGCAAAGACCTGCTAATGGAAGAGCTAAGACCAAAACATAAGCAACAACATGTTCATCTGTGCCATTTCAACTTCTTGTCACGCTACACACACAAAAAAATGACATGTGGTGCGAGTGTAATTTTGCACAAATGATAATACGACTTGCTTTGAAGATCATTTGAGGGGAAAAAAGAAAATAAAATGCTCTTCAAGGGGTAACGGTGCAGTATTTTAAAAATACAGACACAGCTTGAAATGATTTACTTCATAAACATTGTCGCTGATACCTTCAGAAAATGACTGTGAATAAATTGTATGATTATCGCAGAGAATATGCTCAAAAACAAAGCAATGCGTTTTATTGGCTTCCACAATTTCTACGGTTGTACCACCAATATCAAAAACAAAGACTCTTAAATCAGCAATCCAAAGAAGAAAACGTTATAAAGTAGATGATTAATATCATAGTAATTTCATTCATTCATTTATTTTATTTTCGGCTCAGTCCCTTTAGGGTCGCCAAAGTGGAATGAGCTACCAACTTATCCAGCATGTTTTACGCAGCGGATGCCCTTTCAGCTGCAATCCATCACTGGGATACATCCACACACTCTCATTTACACACATACACTATGGACAATTTTGGCCTACCCAATTCACCTGTACCACATGTTTTTGAACTTGTGGGGTAAACCCGAGCACCCGGCGGAAACCCATAACAAAACGTAGGGAGAACATGCAAACTCCACATAGAAATGTCAACTGACCAAGCCGAGAATTGAACCAGTGACCATCCTGTTGTGAGCTGATCGTGCTATCCACCACCACCATATAAATTTATTAATGCAAATTTCACAATAAAATAATACATTTTAATAATTTGTATGTAATGGCAAATAAATCCCAGAATTTATTGTTAAATATATGGAAGTTCATATAAGTATTATTGTAAGCTGGCAATATGACAAAAATCTCATGTCACAATATATCATCTCATCCTGATAATGGATATTTCTGTAAATTCAATAAATTTTTAGTTTCTATCTTTATTAACATAAAAATACTATAAACTTACTTTAAAAATAAGAGATATAAAAAAACTATTAATAAAATATCAAACATTTTTCAAAAACAAAATTATTACAGGTCCAACATAAAAATATTACAAAATGTAAACACTGTAGTGTCAAAAGTAATGTAATCTAATGTTGTTATTCATGTTTCCATCTGCATCAATGGTGTGTTATGAAATCATGTACGTTTTATCGTTAACAACATATTTTGTGACACCATGAAATAAACAATAAAATTTACACTTGCCGTCCACTTTATTAGGTCCACCTATTGGACAATAGAAGATTGAAAAAACGTTGCCTGCTCTGATGAGTCTTGATTTCTGCTGCAACATTCGGATGGTAGGGTCAGAATTTGCCATCAACGACATAAAAGCATAGATCCATCCTGCCTTGCCGCAATGGTTCAGGCTGCTGGTGGTGGTGTAATGGTGTGGAGGATATTTTCTAGGCACACTTTGGGTCCATTAGTACCAGTTGAGCATCATGTCAACGCCACAGCCTATTGCTGACTATACCTTTATGACCAACTTCTTCTGCCATGTCATAAAGCACAAATCATCTCAGACTGGTTTCTTGAACAAGACAATGAGTTCACTGCACTCAAATGGCCTCCATATTCCCCAGATCCTAATCCAATAGAGCATCTTTGGGATGTGGTGGAACTGGAGATTTGCATCATGGATGTGCAGCCGACAAATTTCCAGCAACTTTGTGATGCTATCATGTCAATATAGTCCAAAATCTCTGAGTAATATTTCCAGTACCTTGTTGAATCTATGCCACGAAGGATTAAGGCAGTTCTGAAGGGAAAAGGGGGTCTAACGCAGTCATATCAAGGTGTACCTAATGAAGTGGCCGGGAGTGTATAATATCAAATGATAGACTTTTTATTTCGTCCATACAATATACAGCATACTGTCATATGCATGTATACTGTATAGAGTCCTACATGTAATTATCATTTAAAAAAACACCACCTTGCTCCTCATAAATTTATGAACCTTTTTCTAATTTTGCACAAATGGTAATACACCTTGTTTTGAGGATCCTTTGAGAGGAAACAATTAATTGTGGTAGACAAAAAAAAGGCACTTCAAGGGGTAATGATACAATATTTTAAACACACACTACACAGCTTGAAGTCAGTTACTTCTCTTCAAAAGTTATTACTGATACCTATAGCAAATGACTTAACAAATAGAATGATTATTGCACAGCCGCTTCGAAGAGTTCCAGTGATGTGACAGTAGGGTTGTAACGGTATGAATTTTTCACGGTATGATAATCGTCTAAAACAATACCACGGTTTGACGGTTTCACGGTATACGGTATGTTACAAATGTTACAAAATAATAGAACAGTGAAGCAAATTTGACTTTTTCCAAATAATATATTTTTTAGTTACTATAAACAACACCACTTACAATGAACAAATAAAAAAATAAGAAAATAATAAATAATGTGTCAAAGTCCATAGTGGATATGTGCAGACAAATGTCTGCAATGCAGACAAACAGCTGCACCTTCATTTGTGTCTTTTGAAAACAGCAAGAGCAGCAGTTCGTCTTTGCTGTGTCACTGTTTTGTCATGTTTCTGTGCTGCTGTGCATGCAAAAGTACTTAGTATGAGAATTATTTCATGCAAAACTTTTTTTTTTGCGTTTTATTTAGCCGCGCATAAATGTATGCCTCTCTCATCTCTCATTCCGTGTTGTTCAAAAGCTTGGTCCACAAACAAAAGCGAAACCTATACTTATTGGTTGTGATATAGCGAGTTTGAACCAATCTGGGCATGGAGGAGGGACAATGCATCAATGTATCATGTCTGATTTGTCCGGAGACACAGTGACGAGCGTGTCTTTGTCAAATCAGCGTTGTCAAATGTTGATGACGTAACCGCACTGATTCCGGAGCCTCTGAAAGTCCGCGAATGTTATGTGATACTGGAAAGCTGAGACTCTCTTCTTTATGCCAATCTTTGAATTGTATGAATCGGATCAGCGGATCAAAAGTTATTAAACATTTAAGAGCAATACTTATTTTTAGCCGCGGGCGGCTGTCTCGGTCTTTAAGGGTTAAAACCGTTGATATGCAATTGTTCATGGTATGATAATCGTGCACGTTCAAATCGTGGTAAACCGTCATACCGGTATATTGTTACAACCCTATGTGACAGCTATGCCAAATACAGCACCTCAAAGGCAGTGATCCAAAGAAGAAAACTTCATGATGTAAGATGACTATTGACATTTCCTTTTCTTAGACATTTTTGGCTGAAGGAGAAAATTGGAGGTAATTTACATAAATTGCTCCGGTATGAAAAAATTAGGCAAATCAGTGTATGCTCATTTGGCAGACAATAACAGAAAGTCACAGGAAGTGTTTTAGTGTTTTGTTCTTTCACTCCCTCCTTGCTTTGGTTTGTCCATACTGAACTCGGCTTTGGATTGTAACAACCCAGCATTTCTTAGAGTGCAGAAACCATTATAAACTGCTATAATTGCTCCTCAATGGGAAAATACACACACAGCTTGAAGTGAGTTACTTCCCCTCAAAGGTTATCACTGATACCTAACTGAATGAATTGTTTGATCATTGCACAGAATATTATCTAAAACAAAGCATGCATTTTATTGACTTTCACAGTTCCTGTGGTGTGACAGCTACAGCATGCCAAAGACCGCATTTCCAAAGGCATTAATCCAAAGAAGAAAACTTTGTAAAGTAGAATGACTAGTGCCATCAATTTTTTTGGACATGTTTGGTTGAAGGACAAATTTGCAGGTAATTTACATGGATTGTTCAAGTCTAAGAAAAATAAGATAAATTAGTTCTCATTTGGCAGACACTAACAGAGTCACAGGAAATGTTTTGAACAATCTGTTTTGTTCTCTCTTTTTTTTGCCTTGAGGGGTGCATTGTTCATTGTTGAAGATTGCAAGTTCATTACAAGCATAGTCTGGCAATTCAGTGTTTCCTTAGTCCATCGTTCTAATGTACATTTGCAAACAGCATCACAAACTACAGCTTGAGACCTGTAGTTAGAATCACAGTTACTGACTGTGTGCTATTCTGAGATATCAAGCCACATTTCACCCTTCACTTTTAATGATTTTGAAATCTTAAATAGATTTTGTTCACATTTTATGGCATTTATTTGTTTATTTACAAATCAGTTTTAACTAACTTCACATTGATAATTGTGCTCACTTCTTAGTGCACTCCGAAAAAAACATTTCTGCCATTTTGAACACAGCTGGGCGGCACAGGGGCTCAGTGGTTAGTACTGTCGCCTCACAGAAAAGGTCGCTGGTCTGAGTCCTGGCTGGGCCAGTTGGCATTTCTGTGTGGAGTTTGCATGTTCTCCTTAGTTCCAGTTTCCCCCAAAATCCAAATAAGTAAATTGAATAAACAAAAATTGTCAGTAATGTATGAGTGTGTTTGTTCGTTTCTTATTGGAAGGGTATCCACTACGTAAAAAATATGCTGAAATAGTTCATCGTTTAAATGTTTCATTCCACTGTGGCAACTTCTGAAATAAAATACAAGCCAAAGGAAAATGAATGAATGAATGAATGAATGAATGAATGCATGAATAAATGAATGAATGAAGTTGTGCAGCTGTGGCTTGTGAAGAAAAGAGAGTTTTATGATTTTTTTGTGATTTTGTTTTTTTTTACTAAATTTCCAAAGCTTGGGAAAATGAAACATATATATTTATGGTTGTCATTTATATTTTATAAGGGTTATCTGTACTGTATATAGTATACACCAGAGGTTCTCAGCCTTTTTCACTTTGGGGCCCAGTTCTTTCTCCGATCAATTTTTAAAGGCCAACCTGTCTGACATTTTCTCTAAAATGTTTGTATGAAATGCTCATTTAAACCTTTATGTATTAATAAGTATTATGTTTTATTACATATTATATTATATTATATTATATTATATTATATTATATTATATTATATTATATTATATTATATTATAACAAATATATAATAAACATTTGTTGTGCCTTCTATTATTTTCTATTACAGCATTTTATAAAAAAAAAAAAAATATATATATATATATATATATATATATATATATATATATATATATATATATATATTTTTTTTTTTTTTTTTTTTTTTTTACTTTAAGTATACATAATACTAAAACTATCTTATACTGTATGGATATATTAAATAGTTCACACAAAAATACACAAAGAGAGACTTTCACTTTCACTTCACGCATAGTTTGTGAATGAACGGACATCCATGTACTAGCTGCAGACACGACCACGAGGCGTTTTTATTTTTTCAGTTTGAAGTTATTAACCAGAGAACAGGATAAAGTGCATTACTTTGATCATTTTAATATAGCATATTATAATGAAATCCAAAAATTATAGTATAATATTGAGAGTTAAGTTAAATCTCATGGCCCACCTGTAGGATCGCTGAGGCCCACTAGTGGGCCGAGGCCCATTGGTTGAGAATCCCTGTTATACGCAACATTTCTGTAGTGACTTGAGAATGTCACACATTGTAAAAGTAATTGCAACGAAAATAACTACATTTTTGCTGAAACCAAATGTAAATTTTAAACAAGAAATGGTTCTAATTTATTATAATAGTTTTTAACATGTCATTGTGTGAACATATATAATTTTATTATACATGGTTTTAGGTTTTGTTTAGAATAGTAGAGTAAAATACGGAATATTCTCAATAACATTTGTAAAATAATAAAAATGTCGTACACAGTAAGTGTTTCAATTAGGTTTGAAGGGAAAAAGACAGCAAGCAAACAAGCACATTTTTTTTTTTACACAAACATACTGAAATAAATTAATTCATTTATTTTTCTTCAACTTAATCCCTTATTGTTCAGGGGTCACCACAGCAGAATGAACCACCAACTATTCTGGCATATGTTTTATGCATCGGATGCCCTTCCAGCCACAACCCAGTTGGAAACACTCATACACTCTTGCGTTCACACACACTCTGAAACACTACAGCCAATTTTGCATACCCAATTCACCACTACGGCATGACTTTAGACTGTAGAGGAACCCTGAGCACCTGGAGGAAACCCACGCCAACACAGGAAGAATATGCAAACTCCACACTGAAATGTCAATTGGCTCAGCGTACCAGTTCATACCAGTGACCTTCTTGCTGTGAGCCATGTGAGTACTGGAATAAATAAATAAATAACGGAAATAATAAATAAATAAAATAGACCAAAACCCATATAATGCATTGTGTGTAATAATTATTTCAAATTGTATTATATAAATAAAGCATATGTTAATGCAAATTTTATCTAAAGATGTTATGACTCCAACTAATGTGGTTCAAATGATGGGCTCTGTCAGAGCTCGGGAAACACATACTGAATGATGCATTGTACTTTGGTAGTTCAGCCACGAGTCACATTGTTGTTTGGAAAATGCATCCCTGATTGTGTTTGTCCATATTTACACAAATTCGAATTAAAACAACCTGACATTTTCTAGAAAAAAAGCATAATAAAACTACTCTACAGCATTGTCATTTTAATTGTAATTATAAAAAATAAAAAAAACAGACACAGCTTCAAGTGATTTACTTCTCAAAGTTTACCACAGATACCTACAGAAAAAGACTGAATAAACTGTATGCTTGTTGCACAGAATAATTTCTAAAACAAAATCATGCATTTAATTGACGTCTGCAATTTCTGCTGTGTGTTAGCTATGCCAAAGACAGCATGAAGTAAACTTCATAAAGTAGGATGACTGGTGTCATTTCATTTTTTTAGACATCTTTGACTTGAGGAGAAAATTGGAGGTAATTTTACTAAATTGCTTCAGGAGAAAAAAAAAGAGGTAAATTATGGTATGGTAATTTGGCAGGCATTAACAGAAAGTCACAGGGAATGACATGTTTTGTTGTTTTTTTCCGCTCTAGGTTTTTGATCACTGTAGCTTCAAATGAACCACACAAGAAAAAAAGCAGAAGGAAGAGAAATATCCTCAAATGAATACAGACAATTTGTGAGCAGCAGATTATCGTTGAGCGTTCAACATTAGTAACACGTTTCAAAGGACGCTGGCATCTGACACACATCTGTATACAGTGGCTAATAGCATGTGAGAGTTTGCTAAAGCACATCAAATTACTCCTGAGACTTTTTGATATATGGTTCAAAAAGCAAGACTCTCTGCAAATCCAAAAATACACCACGTTTTGCCTTGGAATTAGCAGATAATTGGAAATGAATGAGCAATTGACATGACATGCCAGCTTGCATGTCTTGGCACTTTGAATCATTGATATTAGTTCTGATCTCCTCACTTCCTTCCCTTCCCATCCTGTTATCCAAATAAAAAAATGGTTTATTGTTGTTCTGAATCCATATACTTTAGGCTTTCCTATTTAGATCCCAGATATGTCTGCAGTACATGGATGAATTACCAGTTCTCGCAAATGAGCCTAATTCTGTTTGTTTTATTTCTAAGGAAGGCGCTCGAGAGAACAAATTAAGTTATTTAAGTCATGCATAATCTACAAAACACGCAGATACACATACACACAGTATTTAAATAGATTTTCATATTATGAAAACAAAATAGTTTTTTATACTGTACATATAGCATGAAAATATGTCAAAAGATGAATGAAATAATCTTTCAACACCATACAGTGTAAGTGTCAAGATCGCCAGCGATCTAGCAGATTGATGGAGAACGTTCGAGGTTACTAAAGTAACCCTTCGTTCCCCGAGGAGGGGAACGGAAGCACTATAAGTGGATTTGATTGTAAAATCCACGCATTGGGAGGTTCGGTTCAGAAGCTACTCGTCTGAAAGAGTATTGAACGGGCCAATTAAGAATGAATTGGCAGCGCAAGCCTGCGCAGGTGAGCGGCATAAGCAATCAACTGAGTATATAAGCTCACCTGGCGCCAGCAGACGCTATCCTTTTTAAGCTGAAGAGACTTTCAACAGCTAAGGGACAGTCATTATGGCGACGGAGTATAGTGCTTCCGTTCCCCTCCTCGGGGAACGAAGGGTTACTTTAGTAACCTCGAACGTTCCCCTTCGGGGGGAACTTCAGCACTATAAGTGGATTTGATTGTAAAATCCACGCATTGGGAGCCCATTGAAAGCGCCATAATGATTGCACCTTACCAACACCCCCGATGAGGAGATAGTCAAGCAAGCGTGACGCACCCACATCATGGGGGGCGCGGTCCTCCAACGTGTCCCTGGCCCTAATTTATCCTACTTCAACAGAAGTTTTACGGATTTATATATATTTTTTGGGAAGTCGTGAGCATCTAGATAATTCTAGGAAAATACGACAGTACGTTGGGAAGCGTGCAATCCCGATAGGGAGGACGCTGCGGAGGCCATCCGTTACCCAAGGGGGGATAGATGGCAGAATTTACATATGGACTAGCCCTAAAAAGGGGGAGTACGCATAGCAAAAGAGTGGTTAGCGGGGAGGGAAGACACGGGTCCGCCCAGGGGGGGGACTTAACCGTGGCGGAATAAGCATATGGGATCGCCTAGTGGGGATCACGCATAGCAGGCACCTTTACCCAAAACGCGGGCTGACCAGCGGGCAGACCTATAACGTAGTGGGCCAGCAAGTGACTCCTCCGCTGAGTCAGTGCTGGGGGCCACGGAGGAATCTGCAGGGCTCACCTGACGGGGAACTTTACTGACAGATAAAAAGGCGCACGTATCTCCGTGTTAGGGAAAATGGCGCAGCAAGCGTGTTTCAACACCCTACCGAATTGTTTCCTCAATCACCAAGGGTTACCTAATACCCTTGAGGAAACCGGCTCCACTCGCAGATTGTAAAACCTTGCAAATGTGTTGGGTGTCACCCAGCCCGCAGCTCTACAGATGTCTGTTAGAGGGGCGCCGCGTGCGCGCGCTCGAGAGGATGCGAAGCTCCGAGTGGAGTGCGCACGCGCTCTCGGGGGACGCGGCTCATCTCGGCTCTGATAGTGAAAAAAAGGCATCCACAATCTAGTGGGAACTTATTTCGGTACGGCACTTCCCTGCTGCCGACCGCTATAACAGCTGAAGAGCTGCTCAGATGATCTAAACTCTGAGTGCGGTCCGGATAATACGCAAAACGCGAACTGGACAATAAGAAGGGCTGGGTCTGCCTCCTCCGAGGGCAGCGCTTGCAGGCTCACTACCTCGTATTAAAACGGAGTGGTAGGAACCTTGGGCACATATCGCGGGCGGGGTCTCAGGACGTGAGAGAAGCCAGCCCAATTACAGGCACGAGTCACTGACCGAAAAATGCCTCCGGGTCCCCGACCCTCTAATCGATATCAACGCGACCAGCAGAGCTGTCTTCAGGGACAGAAAGATACTGAGTCGAGGATCGAAGGGATCTGACGCGGCTTGTGTAGCGAGGGCGAGATCCTAAGAGGGCATGAGAGGGGGCGGGGTGGATTAATTCGCTTAACGCCCCTGAGGAACCGGATGATGAGGTTATGCGTTCCCACGGTGCTGCCAGCCACCGCGTTATGAGAGCGGAGATGGCAGCCACGTAACCTTGAGTGTGGAGGGCGACAGCCTGCTCTCCAACTTCTCTCGGCGTAAAGAAAGCACAACGCTGATCTGGCAAATTACGGGGGTCTTCTCAGCGAGAGACACACCATTCAGTGAATAGACTCCACGTCAGGGCATAGGCGCGCTCGGGGAGGGGGCTCTAGCCCGAGTGACGGTATTAGCCACCGCAATCGGAGGTTACCCAAGTCTTCCTCGCGTCTAAAAATCTCTTCAAAGATCGGCGAGGGTGCCAGGTGGTGCCCTGTCCCTGAGAGAGTAGGTGCTCTCTCGAAGGGACTGCCAGGGGAGGGCTATCGCGAGGGAGAGCTCTGACATCCAGGTCCGGTTGAGCCAGAGGGGCGCAACCAGCAACCTGTTCCTCGTCCTCCCTGACCTTGCACAGTAACTGCGCGAGCAGGCTCACTGGGGGAAACGCGTATTTGCGCGTGCCCCGAGGCCAGCTGTAAGCCAGTGCATCCGTGCCGAGAGCACTCGGTCAGGGAAAGAACAACTGGCAATGAGCGATCTCGGGGGAAGCAACAGATCGATCTGGGCTTCCCCGAATAGCGCCCATATCAGCTGAACAGACTCGGGGTGGAGTCTCCATTCTCCAGGACGCAAGGCTGCCGTGAGAGCGCATCGGCTGCACGGTTGAGCTTGCCTGAATATGAATGGCGTGCAGCGATTTCAGCCGCGGATGACTCCAGAGGAGCAGACGGCGGGCGAGCTGAGACATGCGGCGAGAGCGCATACCTCCTATACGGCTGATATACGCCACCGCCGCCGTACTGTCTGACCTGACCAGCTCGTGTGGCCGCTCCAGCACCGGAAAAAAACGTTGGAGAGCGAGGAACACTGCCAACAGCTCCAGGCGATATGCCAATGCAACTGGGTACCTTTCCACAGGTCCGCAGCCGCATGCCCGCAACGCACAGCCCCCCAGCCCGTGTTGGAAGTGTCTGCTGAAACGACAACAAGACTGGACGCCTGTTCTAGAGACACCCAGGCCTGTAGGAACGAGGGGTCGCTCCAAGGGCTGAGGGCGCGGCGACACAGCGCAGTAACAGAGACTCGGTGTGCGCGCGTGTGCCATGCGCGTCTGGGGACTCGATCGTGAAGCCAGTGCTGAAGTGGTCTCATATAGAATAATCCGAGCGGCATGAAGCGGCTGCGGATGCCATATGCCCCAGGAGCCTCTGAAATAGTTTCAGTGGGACCACTATTTTACTGTCGAGCTCTCTCAGACAGTACAGCATCAGCTGAGCGCGCTCTCCGGAGAGGCGCGCTGCCATGGTGACCGAGTCCAGCTCCAGCCCGAGAGAAGAGATCCTCTGCACGGGGGCGAGTTTGCTCTTTTCTCGGTTGACCTGAAACCCCCACAGGTGGAAGTGCCAGAGCACTTTGTCTCTGTGCATAATCAACTGCTCCGAGAGAGGGCAAAAATCAGCCAGTCGTAAAGAAATTGAGTATGCAGATGCCCGCGAGCCGAAGGGGCGCTGAGGCACCCTCCGCGGGCTTGGTGAGGACCCGCGGAGACAGAGAGAGCCCGAAGGGGAGGGCTTTGTATTGCCAAGCTCGACCTTCAAACGCAAACCGCAGAAACTGTCGGTGGCGAGGAAGAGTGGAGACATGGAAATACGCGTTTATCAGGTCTAATGCTGCAGACCAACCCAGAGGACGAACGCACCGGAGGATGCGCTTCTGCGTGAGCATTCTGAACCGCAGCTTGGGCAGGCAGCGGTTCAAAACGCGCAGATCTAGGATTGGCCGTGACCCACCGCTCTTTTTGGGCACGATGAAGCGTGGGCTGTAAAACCCGCTCTCCATCTCGGCTGGAGGGAGCGGCTCGATTGCATCCTTCGCCAGGAGGACAGCAATCTCCTCTCGCAAGACAGGGGCGGACAGGGGGCTGACCCTGGTGAATACACACCCGTGACTTGGGGGGCCGTTTCGCGAACTGAATCGCATAGCCGAGTCTGATTGTGCGTATGAGCCACCGCGAAGAGCTGGCCCGCGCTAACCAGGCAGGCAGAGCTCTCGCTAATGGACTCATCGCTACAATCGCTGACGTACCAGCAGTGGGGCAGCGCGGAGTGGGTGTGCTGATCCGGGAAGCTCGCGGGTCCCAAGCAAAAGCTGGAAGTGAGATATTTGCTCTCACTCCAAACCCGAGCTCCGGAGGGGAGGCTCGAGGGGTGGGAGAAAGGAGACCGTCCTCCCAGCGCTCGTGAGCCACTGGCGAAACGCACCGAATCTGCAAGCTAGAAAGCATATCGTCCCAGACTGGCAGATTTCGGGCTGTCACATCTGGGGAAGTGAAAAGTGCCCTTTCATAATGTTTTCATGGCAGTAAAAAGTGCCGTTGGAAATGGGGCCCCGCCCTCCAGCGGGGAAAGAGCAAGTTCCCTCTTCTCCAGATGGCCTGTCCCAGGGGCGCTTCGCGGTCCGTTGCCGGACTTAGCGGCGTTCTGGGCAGGGGGGCTGCCTGCTTCCGAGGTGCCCGACACGCTCGCTTCGCCGGAGGCGTGTGCGGGGGCGGAGCAGCTCTCGTAGGCGGGCGCCTTCGGCGAGGAGCAGGTATGAATGGCACGGCGGGCGGAGCGGGCTACGGACCACCGATAAGACATCACCCACCAACTGCTCTCTCACCGCCTTGAATTCCTGGGTGAATTCACAGACAGTGTCGCCGAACCTGGCTGGGGATATGGGGAAGTCAAGAAAGCGAACTTTGTCGACTTTGCGCATATCAGCCAGGGGTGGCGCTCCTGGACCACTAATGTGGACATCGTCCTCCCCAACGCACACGCAGCGGACTCAGTAGTCCGAAGAGCTAAGTCGGCGGCGGTGCGAAGCTCGTAAGCCTGGGTTGGACCCACCCTCGTGCTGCTCGGCCAGCGCCTGCGCTTGGTAGCGCTGGTAGGTGGCTATCGCATGCAAGGCGGAAGCAGCCTGGCCCGCAGCTATGTAAGCTCTAGCTCCGAGGGAGGTAGATAACTTACAGGCTTTGGATGGGAGACGAGGCGGACCCCGCCAAGAAGAGGCGCCGCGCGGATTTACCGCCATCGCGCACTCAACCTGAGGAATCGCCACATACCCCCTGGCTGTTTCACCGTCAAGAGTGGTTAGGGTGGAGGAACACGCAGCACGAGCAGAAAAAAGTGCTTTACAAGACCGCGTGAGCCTACTGTGCACCTCCTGGAAGAAGGGAACGCCCCTCTAGTCGGTCCGGCCGCGGAGCTGGGGAATAAACCATCTCCAACCCACGGCCGAAGCAGCCCGGGAAAGCACGGCTAACATGTCCGTTTCAGGATCCGTAGTGACAGCGCTCACCAGCCCGAAGGGGGCGAGCGGGTCTGGATCATCATCGGACAATGAAAGCCCACCCTCCGATGCCGCGGTGGACATCTGGTCTCCGGTGTCATCGGGCGTAAGGGCTACCATCTGTTAGACGGATCGCTTCCCCCGCCCGAAGCTTGGATAGAGCGCTTAGAGGAGCGGGAGGTCCGCGGGCCCGTGGGCGACGGATTATCTCTCGCTGAAACCCTCAGATCTGCCCGAGTGCCCGCTGCAGAGCAGGGGACAACTGGGGTGGTTCACCCTTTTGCAAAGGCTAACCACGATCTTGCGCAACAGTCATGGCATCGCAATGACGACATGAACTGCCCGCGAGCAGCGCATTAACATGCTGGACCCCCAGACATGCAACGCAGTGCCCGCGCCCATCATCCGAGGACAGGAAACCACCGCATCCAGAAACGCACAGTCGGAGCGCCGTCCTGATAAGGACGTGCTGCACGACTGTGTTGCTCTTTCTGTGAAGTTTGCAACTTTATACGCACCGCTCTGGAGGACCGGACCCAAAGAACGCCAGGCAAGGGAGAAACCCAGCTCGACCGTCTGCCACTGCGTGTACACACTCTGGACCGGGAGAATGCTCTCGTTCGCTCAGAATCGCTGGTCACAGCAGGAGGAACCCTCATCGACTCGATCAGAAAGTCTCTGAAGCGAAAAGGATAGCGTCTGCTGGCGCCAGGTGAGCTTATATACTCAGTTGATTGCTTATGCCGCTCACCTGCGCAGGCTTGCGCTGCCAATTCATTCTTAATTGGCCCGTTCAATACTCTTTCAGACGAGTAGCTTCTGAACCGAACCTCCCAATGCGTGGATTTTACAATCAAATCCACTTATAGTGCTGAAGTTCCCCCCGAAGGGGAACTACACATCTGCCACTTTAATGAACTACAACTCACATCATGCACCTCACACACACACCAGTTTCTGATCCTGTGAGTACACACACAACAGGAAGCTCATGATGGACTGATTACAAGGACTATAAACAGAGCACCCACCCACACAGTACTTGGCTGAGTCTTGTTTTTTGTAGCAGCACAAAGTGTATCTCAGTCTAGTCTTTCTATGTGTGATCCTAGCATAGTTTTCTTGTTTATGTTGTTTTGCCTCCTGAACTGAGCATTCGCCTGTTTTGAAGTACAATTGCGAATTTCCTGTATGCTTCTGTTTACTCCTGTGTTGACCGTTGCCTGCCTGACTAATCTGTTTAACAAACTGCATGTGGATCCTCATCGCCGTTGTCCAGCACTCCTCCGTTATAGTAAGAGATGTACTTACAGTGTATGCCGACAAGCAAAATGACCTGTACTAGCTATATGAACATGAAGTAAATGTGTAAAATGTTATTATATTTTATGTGATTTTAAAAACTCAAGACAATTGAGTAAAACTAAGATGTTTGAAAGACAAAGACAGATTTTAAAATGTCAGTTAATTAGCATTTTAGAACTGACTTTTGATCTTTAAATATAGTCTTTTAGTAATAATAATAAAATATAGAAAGGAAATTTGTTTGACAAGATTTATTTTTCTTTTTTGTTTTGTTTTGTTTGTTTTCTTATGCTAAATGACATTTTAGTGAGTGACTTTTTGAGTGAGTGAGAGTTTTTCCCCTTAAAAAAACAAGTCTGCATTTAATTGATCCAACAGAATACAAAATGTTGAATTAAAGGCTTAAACATAGCAGCAATTTTTCCAGTATTCTTTATAAAAAATATTCTATACATTAAATGTATTGTATAGGCCCCTAATCCCGACAGCAGGTATGGCACAAACCTAATTTAACCACATCACAGGTATATTTATTACCTATGGTAATTGTAAGATTTGCAGTTAAATGAGTACTGCCAGGTGTTGATTAGTCATACACCTCTGAAATAGTATTAGACAACAGCTGCTTCAAATAAATATCACATATTGACTGGAAAATATTAGCTTGACATTTACCAACCAGTGCCCTTGACAAACAGCCAAAGAAATGGTCATGATGACTCTCCCACAACACAGACAGGCAAACAGACAATAATAGGAATAGATATCCATCAGCAAATCTGTCTATACAAGAGCCATATGTCAAACAGACAAGAGAGAAAATAACTAAACATTGCTTATCCCTCTGTGCTCTTTTTCATGTGTACATGACAGTCATATGTAGGTTATTTTTCTTCTATAATATCCAAATGGGACACACAAGTCATTCCAACTTATTTTAAATGTGCATTAGGAAGCAACAAAGAGAGATTTAAAAACACCCATACATTATGGCTGAACGATAAAGAGATAATGACTGTGATATAATTTTCCCTTGATAAAATGATAACATGTTCAATAAATGTTCAATGAGATGTTTATACCACAAAGTGGAACTAAACAGTGCCGTGCAGTTATACCACATGGATTTTTGTGTGGATTTTGCACAAGAGAAGCCCAGTGTGAGCTTATGTTTGTTTACAACTGGATAGGTCTTGAATCAATCACATGACCAGCAACAAAGAGAATAACTTGAATTTAGAGAATAAAAAACTAATGTCTGTGATTTTAAGCCTTATGAAATAACACTAACAAACAGGAAAAACACAGAATCATGAATGTATCATGGTATTGTGTCAGAATTGGGAGACATATAGTTGAAGTGAGAATCAATAGCCCCTCTTTGATTTTTTTTCATTTTTAAAATATTTTTCAAATGATGTTTAACAGAGCAAGGAAATGTTTATATATTTTTTGATAATTTTTGTTCTTCAGGAGAAAGTTTTATTTGTTTTTGTTTTTTTTTCAGCTTGATTTTAACTGTATATGAATTTAATTATTAATTTAGAATATAAATAATGTAATGGCTGTAATTAATCTATTGCATTTGAGCAATTGTATTTGAAATTAATGGCTATTGTGTCTGTCTATTGTTTTTCATACAATTGTCATAGAAACCACTCATATGTCACAAACCAGCAATGTGTATATCGCAATATATTTCATAGCCCTAGTTGAATCTATTTTTATTAGACAGCATTCTGTGTTACAGCAAAATCCTTCACTGAATTTGATTTCACTGTCCCCAACAGGTAATATTTTTAGATGCAGGACATTTGCTTGAATTTTGATCTATTTTTATTCTTGCTTCCAAAAAATTTTCCAAAACAAACAAACAAAAAACTTACATTGCTTTCTCAATGTCCTCCAAAGGAGCGTTAAAAACTGTCTCTACTCACTAATATGCTTCTTGCTGATTTTTTTTTCCTGGGAGTCTCCCGTATTTCAGACCCATCTCCCGCCAGCCTCCCATTTTGTTATTTCTCCCGAAAATGTCACCCCCTTTATGGTCCTTAGCATTTTGGTACTGTCTGTGAACCCCCTGGGTTGCCAACTTTGATTCAGGATCCAATCACAGAGGCCGCCCAAAACACATTCATAGTACAGTTAGCCACAGTGCCCAGTTCTCAGCAATGTTATTTAGGCACCATACCCCCATTCTCCTGATTTCCAGGGACAAATGTTGGCAGCCATGGTCAGGATGCTCTGTGTTATTGGGACTGCTAGCTGTTCCTAGAGAGCTACTCTGATCTGGACCTCACCGGCCCTTCTATGCCGCATCATGTTTATTTTTCTGTTTTAATCTATTTTTTGCACTGTTTGTCTTTCCACCGGTCTTTAAAGACCTTGCAACTTGGAAATTAGTTGTTGTTGTTATTGTTGTTATTTTTTCGGGAATTGTAACATAGCACAACCCTAACATATCCTACCTATTTGCACTGTTTGGTAATAAGAGCAAGCTGCAAACTTCTACTGTAAGCATCCCTAAATATTAAACTGACATACCAAACAAATGCTACTTTATTTCTCGCATCTTTCCATAAATCAATTTCTTATGCGGTGAAAGCCAATAAGATCCACCCTATGTGACAAACAATTAAATTACCTGCTTTTGTTCCCCAGGTAATCAGAGCCTGCATTTTACCATCTTTACATAACCACACTGTCAAGCAGATTGTAGGATCCTGATTAATCATTGCCTTGAAAACTTGATTAATCATACTTGATTAATCACAACTTCCTCATTCAAAACAATGCACACGAGCTTGCTCTAGCTCATATCCATCATCCTTAAATGTATCCACTGGATATTGTCTTTATATTCTACATAAATGTGGATGGCAGTTGCCTCGACACACATGCAATCAAGGAGATCTGAAATAAATATAAATAAATTGCTTTAGATTTAATGAGAAAAAAAAGTGCGGCACATTTTACCCAGGACATATTTGGCAGGTGAAGCAATCAGCACAAAAAATAAAGATAATAAAAAACCTCCCGGTGTTAATAAAGCACTCCACAGGCACTCGAGCGTTGTTTACGCTGTTGCGCAGCTGAACTCTCTGCAGAAATATCACTGACAAGTGATGCCTCAATTCAGCATCCGCTACATTCTCTACAATCTGCCCTCCACGTTAATTTGTGTCTGGGGCGAGGGGTGGCCAAACAGTATGGTAATCCATTGTAGCTCACACATCAGCACAGTAGGAGAATATGTCGGGTTTAGAAGTACCTCGTCTAATTGCAGAAGAGCCCACACAGGGGTCATTATAATAAACATACTGTAGATGAAATATTAGCCCACCTACTGTTGTTTACTGCAAACAATGGGTTCTCTCCAAAATAAAGTTAAAACAAGTTGCTGATGAGCATAGTTAAACTTCAGCTACCTCATTAACCAAGATTTCTGTCACACTTGGAAAAAGCGCTCCCAGAAAAATCTTCCGGTTCATCCACCATTTGAATCTAGCTGACGGCTCGTTTAATTATGAGAATATGCGCGCCTTCAGGGTCAGCTCCTCATCAGAAGCGCACATATAGATCGCGGTGCTATTACTGTCACAACTGCTTTCACACGTAATTGAATACACCTCAGAAAAATTCGCATTTCTCAGTCTTAAGGAGAAAAGATTTCAACCTCTTTTCTCTAATATAATCACATAGGCAGTGCATACATCAGGCAATAAGATGTGTTTTGCTCAGTCGGATCACAAATAGATGAGGGAGACACATTGCAGCCTATTCCTGATGTTTCAATCCTTCTCTTTTGTCCACTTTTGACCACATTCTGATTTTCTTTCAGGGCAGAGTCTACGGTAGTTTTTTTCTTATTATTTTCCAATGTAATATTGCGAAATAAGCTCGCTATGGAAAATGACACAGAGAACAGTAACTTTTATATCTGTTTTGACAGTCTAAAAATTATGCCAAATCCTTAAGCCTTTGGCATGAAAAATTCAGCATGAAACGGATGATCATCTTTTTAGCTATATTGTGACGTTTTTCCAAGTCATGTCCCTAAAAATTAATTGGGTTGTTGTCAGTTACTTTTTCTACGGTCTTATTTGAGTAACAACTTTTTGGAAATGAGAGTTTATTAACCACATTTATAAATATTTTTGTATAAATTATAATATAATTTAATATAAGAATATACATTATATTTGCTTGGGTTCTATATATAGATGACTTTCTAAATGCAACCATTAATATATATATATATATATATATATATATATATATATATATATATATATATATATATATATATATATATATATATATATATATAATTTACCTTTTGATACATTGACGATACATTGGCTATGGTACCAAAATTCAAGTAATATCAAGAAACATTAAATGTAGTATTAGTTCTGAAATGTTGGGTATATAAGTACATACATGTACAGTACATAGATAAATACACATTAAAGAGGTGTTCCAGAGTGTATTTTTAAGGCTTGGTTGTGTTTATAAAATGCAAAGCAATGTGTTCTTATGCTTCAGTTGTAAAAAAAATCATGTAGTTTTTTTTTTTTTAATCTTACTTTAATTATATACAACTACTCAGATAACATGAAAACATGCTTGATCTATATATTTTTGATAATTCTCTGGCACATCATTTAAATTAAACTGTAAGCACTTCTCTCTTTATTGTTGTGTCCTTTGTAAGCCCGCCCAAATACAAAAACAGAACAAGCTCTGTGGAAACTGGACGGCACATTGCAGCACCTCTGGCCACTCCCCTTCTCTGCACGGGGTGTGTGCGCATAGTGAATGCACGTAAACTGCAGCATTTGTGATTTCATTAACCCAAATGTATTTTTTGAAGTCCCCAAACTTCGTTGACTTTGCATTGAACTTTAAGCGTATTGCATTCAGAAATGTTGTTTATGTTCACACAGCTACATTACACATCAAGTTACCTTGTAGCAAGTTACTTTACACTTTTTAGTTGAGTAAACATTTTTACAGTATTACAAGAGTATATGTGCAGCTTTAAGTATTAACCCCTAAGTAAACATATTTACCTTAAATACTGATGTAATAGTGTCACCATCCTGAATCTATCCTGAAAATAGAACCACTTAAAATCATCATATGAGCCATAATTTAAATTCATTCATTCGTTCATTTTCTTGTCGGCTTAGTCCCTTTATTAATCCGGGGTCGCCACAGCGGAATGAACCGCCAACTTATCCAGCAAGTTTTTACGCAGCGGATGCCCTTCCAGCCACAACCCATCTCTTTGAATCATCCACACACACATTCACACACACACGCATACACTACGTAAAATTTAGCTTACCCAATTCACCTGTACCGCATGTCTTTGGACTGTGGGGGAAACCGGAGCACCCGGAGGAAACCCACGCGAAGGCAGGGACAACATGCAAACCCCACACAGAAACGCCAATTGAGCCGATGTTCGAACCAGCGACCCAGCAACCTTCTTGCTGTGAGGCGACAGCACTACCTACTGCGTCACTGCCTCGCCCCCATAATTTAAATAATTGTAAATAAATTATGCCATACTTTTTCTATGCAAAACATTATAAAGGGGGCCCTTAAAACATTATTAATTTTAGGCTTATTTGGTAACTTGAAAATGAAGTCAAGCACAGTGCTGAGAGGGATACACAACGCGCCAAGACTGTTCTGTAAATCTGTCACACACAGAAAAATCTGCACAAACTTTGCAGAAAATGTTCATGCTGGGCACAATATACATACTGTACTGCATGCTACAAAGTGAGAAGTATGCTAGTGCGCTGTTCCTCAGTTCTCCCACCCACAGAGCACTGACAAGTCAATTCCTACTGTTTTACCTGGTGGGACTCACTCTTTGCAAGACTGCAGCAGCACTGCTTCTAATATATGCAAATAACACAGAATGGCAGCACTGAGCCCTAAGTGCTACTGTAACCGACTCAATTAACCTAATATTTACTGGCCCTGTTCAGCAGAGGTGCCCACACGCATCTTGTCTTCGACTTCTCAGGCAACTATTTTCAGATAGAGCTAATGAAACAATTATGTAAGTGGGCAATTAAAATAAAAACATAAAAAAATACCAAAGGAGACTGGAACACTCTGATAATGCAAAAGCAAGATGACATGCACTTAGCACCAGGGCTCCCCGTGGAGAATTGTGTTAAAAGACCATGAGCGCATTTAAAACGTCAGCTTTTTTCCCGAACAAAGACGATTAACATTTAATGCCAAAGCATTATTACATATAAAATGCTGCAAATTAATTAGCCAGTGAGTGCTGCTATTTTTATAAGCTGAATTAAAAAGGAATCACATTTAAAAGCAAAATGCAAATAATTGATGGAGAGGAAATGAGCTGCGGAGCTGAAAGGACTGGATTGCTCTCAATGGAAAGACCAGCATGTGGTTTTTGAATGTGACACAGAGTTCAGTGCCTCGGTTAAGCCCAATATATGCGTAGTTAATTAAGAAACTGATTAGGTACACTTACACACACACACTTACACACACACACACACACACACACACACACACACACACACACACAAGAAACACGCGCTGTTAAACAAAGTACAACTAGTTTGGCTATGCAGAAAATTAAACAACTACTTGATTTTTTTAAATTTCTCTAGATTAATTTATTTATTTGTATGAGTGAAATGGTTATATTTGTTTTATTCTATACATTTCTTAGAATTTCTTCCAAATGTAAAATAAAATCAAAACATATACTTTATATTTAATTATGTTTTATTATTTGTTTTAATTCAAAATAGCAAATATTTTCATTTATTATGATTGTAAATAAGAAGGGGTGTTATGGATTATAGTTGATTTGTGGTTTGTACAGATCACAACCCATGGTTCGGAACACATGTGATCTGCGGATTAATACTTAATTTTTTACTTGTAGGTTAATTGTCTCTGATATCATTCAAATCACATCAATGAAAGCATTTAAGCTTTCTTGTTACATATAACAATGACGGAAGAAGTTGTGATAGATTATTCGGGATGTGTTGGGTTTTATCAAAGTTGTTTTCTGTCACTACTTGTTTAGCCTGCATTAATCCATTCAGTGTAAGCTGCAGGATTAATCATTAAAAGATTGAGATCTCAACACCCACGCAAAATAAATTATAAATGATAGTGATTTGCATATGTTTTTTAATCCTTCGAATTGTTGCATTTAAATCTGTGTTTGAAAAACACACACACAAAAAAAAGAAAGAGATTTAGTCTTTTGAACTGACTAAGGTACAAACAGTAAAATAACACAGAAGTACTGGCATAACAGTTTATAGTTGAGATAAAACCACTATAGGCTCAAAAATAAAAGTTGTAGACATCAATTACATTATTTAACCAATAGGTAGTGACAACAGGCCATCAATAATAATTGTTCAAAAATTATCCATTTAGGAATAAAACTAAGTTTTATGAGTGAATAACTGAATCATTTACTAAAAATGAGACTAAAAATAAACATGGGTTATACAAATTGTAACGTTAGATTTATAGATTTAACATTATCAGCAATATTAACAGTGACTTTTTAACAGTACTGAATATTTTACAATTTATTTTTATTCAGGTGATTATTTCTTCATTTTATTTTTGATAAAATTACAGGTTCTAATTTCTGTTTGTTAAAGGGTTTTGTAATAATTGAAAAGCAAATGACATTTGTCTCCACTTCTTTTTGACTGATCTGAAAAATGGTCCGATCCGTGATTAAAAAAACAATGTGATATGAACCGTGAGATTTGTGATCCATTACACCACTAAAAATTATGGTTATTGAACCAAATATTGATCTTCTGACCTTTAAACATTACAATTATGTTTTCTAAAATTAATTTAACAATGCCTGATAACCCTGACCTGATTTCACCAAGTAGGACATGTTCCTGGAGCAACATTCCAATCAGCCAGTCAGAATTAAGGGATATGTTTTCCGTTTATATTAAGTGTAGGCTTACAATATGTTTATGCACTTCTACATGATTGTTATCCAACTATTCATCCTCTATGATTTTGGGAATATTTTCCAGTTTTGGTTGGGTTTAGGAGTTGAAAATAGGAATGGATTACACATTTTTAAACAAAAATTATGTTCCAGCATCAACATAAATGTTAATCCAGGATCGTATCATACTTGGTAAAATCATGACGTGATAAGATGGCACTTTTTAATTTTGGTCAATGAAAACATTTTTTTTAAATAAAATCTGTCATTTCCACATTTATTTTCAACAATGACAATAATAAGAAATGTTTCTTAAGCTAGAAAATCAGAAAATGCTTCAATTTCATGTTGTCATATTTAAACCCAAATCAAAACATATAAAGATTTTTTTAAAGACATTTCTTTTCCGAAACATGCAGAACAGTGCTGGGATAAGCACTAGTTGTAAGTGAAGAACTTATAAAATATAAAAAGGAGGCAAAATAGTATGAAGAATTCCTCTGTCACACACCATAATATGCATCTGCTGCACGGAGACAAGATTTAGACATCTGTGCTGAACTGTGAAGAACAAAATCACACCTATGACCTATACCAAAACACAAAAAACAAGCTAAATAAAACAGGCATGCTTGAGCACGTACAACTAGTATGGCTATGCAGAACATTAAAGAACCGCTTGGAATTTTTCAGCTTCTCTGGATTTATTAGTTATTAGCAAAATGTTTATATATCTGTTTGATTCTATACATTTCTTGGACTTTCATCAAATTTTTAAATTAAAACATTGAGAGGGTTGATTGATAATTAATATTTTATTTTATTATATTTTATTTTTGTTTTATTTCAAAATAGCAAATGTTTTAATTTATTATGACTGAAAATGAGGGTTATTTCACTAAATAGCAGATATGAGTGAAATGTTTATATTTGTTTTATTCTATAGATTTCTTGGACTTTCTTCAATTTTTTTTTTTATTAAATAAGAGGATTGATTGATAATTTATATTTAATAATTTTGGTTTATGTTATGTGTGTATAGTTTCACAGTTATTCAAATAGGCTAAACTGCAGTAACAGAGCAATACTCAATACTCTTACTCTAAAACTTCAACAATCATGTGATCAGTTTCCTAAATTATCATAAAAGCGACGGTCATAACCAAGCTGTAATAATCATGCAAACTGAAAACTTCTCACCTTTCTACATGAGTAAATTTACACGAGGAAAGGCCCCGTATGTGACACATGAGGCTCTTCACTAAAGTTCAACACTTCTAAAGACTACGCTTCTTTTATTTAATAATTTACAGTCCTGCAGAAAACAGCGTGCCCACTGTGTGTGACCAATTAGTCCTGATGGTTGAAACTGTGTGGAAGTCAGAATCCATTTCAGTGTTACAGCCTGAAATGTATCTCCCTCAGTGAAGCAGTGGTAGTAATTAAAGCATGAGAGCAACAATTCATAAGATTACTGCTTTCTTTCTGACTGTGTGCTGTGATTGTGTATCAATCTAATTATATTTCATTTTCTTGCATACAAATGTTTCACCCAGGTACTGTGTATTGCACACACCACTGCTAATAATGTGAATAATTACATATTCTACCAATTAATATTTTAGTCCGATCTCATGAACTGCATGAGTTCTGTAGAAAAACGCCTCTGTTCCTGAAAGCATAATGTCATGATCTTCCATTTTGATGAGGCAGCATGTGCTCCAGATTTAAGCAGTTAATTTTGTCTAATAAGGGCTCCAGATGTGAAGATAAGATTATCTTCGTTGCTCTATTATTGATGTAGCTCTGTGCCCAAGGACTCCTGGAAGGCCTAATGGTGAATACAGAAGAAAAAAAAGAAATGGATTACATACTAAAAATATCTAACAATAATTTAATCCGTAGACTTTGCATGGCTTGTTGGAGCTTGAAATCTTTGAAGTCATTAACTTTGAGCTGCTTGAAAATCAAGCACAGAAGCAGAATGAAGGCTGAATTGCTCAATCATTTCGCTGTAGCAGCCTGCTTCTTGTTTTAGCGTTGTGTCCTGAAAACAAAATCCATCTATAAAGTTTCCAGTAATTGGCTAGTGGACCCGAAGGACATTTATGGTTACTTGTGTAAGTGAAATGTAGTGTAAGCCAAATACAAACAAACCTGCAATTTAGTTAAGTAATTTAGAGGAACGTTTTAGACTAAGTGATATAAGCTAATTACTTTTTCCCTTATTTTTCAAACCAGAGCCTGAAGTAAAATTCAGAATAAATGTACACAGTGCTGTAAAAAGCACAAGGGCAACTTGCTTAGCAGGGAGAATGAACGTGACTTTTAAGGAAATTCTTTTGAGTTTGTTGTTATTTTTTTTTTTTTCAATTTTGTCAGAAAAAGCTTTAGCCAGCATCAAGACGTGGATGCACTGGGTGTCATGACTGTCATGGTCACCACTAGTCGGAACTGTAGTTCGCTAGTGAACTACAGTTGTTCAGGAACAACAAATCCCTACATTCCGCGTACACACACCCGGCTTCACTTACACTGATTACACAATCAGCTGATTCCAGTTGCCGTTTGATTGTTGGACTATTTATACACCCTGCACTCGTTTGTTTAAGTTGGTATGTTGTTCCTGAGCTGTGTTTCCGTATCTTGCCCTAGTTCCTTGTTTTGTTTGTTTATTTGTTATTTTGATACTTTGATTTTGGATGTCCTGTTTTCTTCTGTTGTCTGCACTATATCTCATTAAATGCATTTGGATCCACCACCTTTTGTTTCATTGTTCAGCATATCGTGACACTGGGGCACTGTTTTTGCACATTTCAGTGTTTACAAAAAGATTACATCACAAAGAACAAGAGCAATCTAGACAAAACCTTTTCTAGTGCTTCTGAAAATAATTGTATAATTTATTCAAATTTTTTTTCAGCTCTGAAATTTAATCTGACTTCAATTTTCAAGTGATCATTAAATTAAGACTATGTTCATATTTAGTAAAGGATCACATTTATCAAACGTTAACAAAGTCAGATACTTAATTATT
The DNA here is from genome assembly GCF_052040795.2 of Danio rerio. NCBI lineage: Eukaryota > Metazoa > Chordata > Actinopteri > Cypriniformes > Danionidae > Danio > Danio rerio. Next base: position 37,967,643 of record NC_141022.1, on the reverse strand, counting down.
TCAGATACAATATGCCTTCAATTATTCTTTCATTGGGGACCAATTGTCGTTCTGAGTACATTTGGGCTCGCCGGCTTGATTCTTAGGGCCTACTAACACTATGCCATCCGTACCGTGCCCAGGACAGTTTCCCAGATCGTTTGAGAAGTTTGAGTGTGCTGAATCAGGCTCAGGCACGGTTCACTTGGCCGGCCCTGGCCTGGTTGAATGAGGTATGCCTGAGCGCGGTTCACTTGGGCTTTGGCGCGGTACGCTTATGTGTGAGTGCAAAACACAGCAAAGCCCGAAAGTAAAAGCGAGTCGTGACTTTTAAGGGACTGTTTCATTTGGATTTATTAATCATTCTTACTGTTCAGTGAACGCAAACTGCCATCATTTATTAAATACGCAAACCCCTCACAACACGACAGATGTGCACCTTCATCAAACCTCATATTTCCTGCAGCACGAGGACTTAATGATTGTTTATGAGCGTCGAAAGTGGCGGATCTGTTCGGCGAAATATCTGACTGCGTGTCACCGCATCCCTAAGGACTAAAGCAATATAACTAGAGAAATCTCCACTGTGCTGAGCGAGAGCGCTTACTGAAGAGCGCAGCATCGATGATGTAAGCGTGCCCAGGCCCGATTGTAATGTGAGTGCAAGCCAACAGGGGAGTCAGGAGAGGGGACAAGCGTGCTTTGGCCCGGTGCGAGACAACTGTACATAGTGTGAGTACGCCCTTAGTCAGCGGTTGGCAGGCGACTGCTGCTTGCTCTGTGACAGAAAAGGTAGTCTACCCAGTCTACCTAGAACAAAAGTGGTCAAAATGCTAAAGGCCTATCACCAAAGTGTTATCTGCCTCTTTATTTGTGATCCTCTAGTTTGATCCACACTGACTGTGAAACACCAAAGGTCAACAAAAGTATCCACACAACTTACTGGCAATAATGAATTCAGTCGATTTCAAAATAAATCAAATATAACATTTTATTAGTCAGGTTAAATTGTATTTAACATAAACAACATATATTACTCAAAGATAAATCAAAAAGTTAGAGATGCATACATGACCGGAGAAGTATGTTGCAACATGTAAGTCTCAGAGATGCTGCAACGGGGTGTCTTGGCTACGATCGCAATATTTTTGCACCTTTTCCTTAAAGATTCAACTCAGAACAAAGAACCATAAACGAAAGATAATAAAGGCTTCACCACTATCTCAGTCAGGTTGTATGTTAACCTAAAAACTAATCACCACCTGGAGTAAAAAGTTCAGAATTGACAGACAAGTTCACACTTCAGTAAGACAGACTTTTCCCAAACTCTTCCCAAAATAAATTTTTACTACTGCAAAATTGATTTACCATTTACCATTTACCAATCACACAGAGACATTTAAAATGATACCAAACACGACAAGTTAAAGTTATTGATTCACAAGATACACCATATGAAGAGGATGAAGATTCTGTGTGAAATGTCAGTGACCTAAGTTCTGAGTGAAGAGGTGAAGGGGGCGGCAGAGAGGGTGGCACATGATGGGTAACTAAGGCAGTTAAAGAACTTGCTCTTTTCCAGGTCTGCAACTCAGACTAGCAAGTTTATTGTTTTATTGCATAGCAATTCTTGTGGTCTAGTCTCAAGCAACTCCATAACACTTCTCAGGGTCTGATATTATGAAGAGATTTAGCCATCTTTACATAACTCGAGACCCTAAAGCAGAAATTGTAGCTAGATGTACACTGTAAAAAAAAAAACTAATTTTACAGAAAATATCCCTAAATTTTTTACAGTCATTTTTTGTCATTTAAATTTATATGTAGAAATTAGTAAAATGACAAACAATCTCTCTAAATTCACAGTTTGACTTTCATTTTAGGTACTTTATCATTAAAGATAAATTAATGACATTTTTGTTTTTTATACAGGGAAATTACAGTATTATACAGTATTTTTTTCTGTTATTTTAAATTATATTCAAAAATCCGTAAAAAATACAAACAATATCTGTAAATTAACAGCTTGACTGTTATTTTATGTACTATATAAGTAATGACAAATTACAGCAATTTGTCTGTTTTATACAATAAAATTGCCGTATTTTTTACACAGTGTTTTTTTCTTGTTTTTTTTATGAAATACATTTAAAATTACGTAAAATTAAAGTAATTAATTGTAATTACTTGCTCTGTAAAAAAAAAAATCTTAAAAAAAGGTCAAATGACTGGCAGCAACAGCTGCCAAAAAAAAAACATAAAATTACGGTAAAATTTCTTTGTTGAAATAGAGTGCAAAAAATAATAAATCTACAGATATTTTCATTAAAATGTTTACAGAAAAACACTGTTATTTTACAGACTTTTCCTAGATTATTACGATCAAATCCGTTCAGTAAAGTTACACACAAAGTGGGCTCGTATGCACCTGTTCCAGATTCCGCTGATTGCACACACACAGTCGGAGGATCGTTATGAACTGATTACATGCACTTTAAAAGCAGCATAGACCAATTGCTTAGTCTTTTTATACTGTTACTGTGAACATTATGACGCGTTTCTCTTCTTTTTGCTTGCTTTGTTTGTTAATTGTTTACGTTGTTTGCTGCCAGGACTGATCATTTGCCTGTTATTTGACCATGACTCTGGATTCCCGGCATAATGCTACATCTGTTTGCCCCTGTGTTGACTGTTGTTTGCCTGACCATCTCTGTGTAAAACCTGCATTTGGATCTGCACTCCTTTGTCAAAGTCCCCTTCACGTTATAGTTCCATTTCATTTAAGATCTGTAACTGAATCATTCCATATAACTTAAACCAATACATGTTTTACATAAACACTATTCAATAAAATGTAACAACTGTAATTTTAAAGTTATGAGAATTTTAATCAGTTGTATCTCGTTTGTTGTTTTTTCCAAAAATTTTTGATCCAAAATAAAACTGTCCAAAATAAAATTACGATCATGAGCATGTCTTGGCATTTCATTAAAGGTGTTTAATTTGTAATGATTTAGGGAAAATTCTTTTAAATAACATTGTTTACTCTTGAATTTTTAGTGCAGTCACTTTATTGATGGTGTTTGATTATAATAATCTAGCAAAAGTCTGTATAATGACAGTGTTTCTTTGCAAACATTTGAATAAAAATATCTGTAGATTTATTATTTTTTGCACTTTATTTCAACAAAGACATTTTACCGTAGTTTTATGGTTTTTGTTTGGCAGCCGTAGGTCCCAGTCATTTGACTTTCTTTTTTACTATTTTTTTTTCTTACAGTGTATTTCAATGGGAAGCTTATAGAGAATGTGTTTGCTAAATTTAAGTTGTACGGAAAACGTGTATTGGATATGGAGTACATATCATCGTATTAACACACACAAGCATTTATTTCTGTACATGACAGTTTGTTTTGAAAGGTTAGAGTCCTCAGAACAACATTCCATGAAACACATTTAGTCCACCAACACAATAGTGTTGAATTATGAATGGTTTTTCACATATTTATGTAATCATTTCATCCAGAGACCTGATGTTTACAATGTTCAAAAAAAAAAAAGGTCAAAAAAGTGTTACAAATAAAATGAGACCATTAACTCAATAAAAAGTCAAAGTTATAGTTACTAAAATCTAAACAAATTAGTCGCGAGTTAAGACGCTCTGCAAATGAATATCTGTGAGCTGCTTTTAGCCAGTAGCTTACTTTCAAGTTTGACTGAAGGGTAATTTAGCCAATGGGTGTATGATCTTTTAAAATATGGTGACGTTTATTTATCTATTGGACACATTATTGTTTTATAGCACAGTCACTAGTTCAGTGACTCATCGGGGTCAAGGACTGTTCCTACTTAACCCAGGCTCATTCTGAAAACGTACCTCTTCTGGAGACCACCAAATACATGTCAGGAGCTACACATATTTTTAATTTTATTTCGCAAATCCACCAAAGGCTGCTGTGTATGCTTTTTGAGATCTCAAGTGCCATTCGCACATGCTGTTCTCTTGTAAATCCACCAGAGACCGCTGTCGACTGACTGACTGACTGACTGACTGACTGACTGACTGACTGACCCACCTCCCCTTCACTAAACCCAACCCATAGTATTTTAAAAAGCACAGATTGACCAACCCACCGACTTCCCTAGACCCAACTGACAAATTTAAAAACAATCCAGAAAAAGAAAAGCTCTTGTGCTCTTGAAATGTCATTTTTACCACTTTCTCACCCTGTTTTTTATTTTTTTATGTTATTTTATTTTTTTCATTCTGTTTTTGTCTTACCCACTTTCTGACTCGAACCAGACTCGAACCCCGTCATCGTGGTCATCTACTCTTTGCATCTCAAGTCCACTGATGTACACAGAGAGCTAACTGGACAAACTGGCAAGTGCCGGAAAGTCGTTCATACGGAGGTAAGCGGTCAGCTGGTAAGCACGAAAAGGAATGCCATCATACCACTTGTAGCGTTCACATTAAAAATAAAATGCTGCCATATGTACTTCTGGCTACATAATCCACAATCACCAGAAATGCATATAGGGCTACGTTTTGAAAATGAGCCTATGTTGGTTACTATTTAAAGTTAGGTAGGTGTAAATCCCCAAAAGTGAGTGCTGGCATACACGTTAAAACATTTGTAAGTTTGTGTGTGTGTGTGTGTGTGTGTGTGTGTGTGTGTGTGTGTGTGTGTGTGTGTGTGTGTGTGTGTGTGTGTGTGTGTGTGTGCGTGTGTGTGTGCATGACTGGATATTGTAGGCTATATAGCGGAAGATTTGTAGTTCTTTGACTTCTGTGAGTTTACCAGCAATCTGCACAGGCTGGATCTCTGGTGATCATGACAAGTATACACTTTTAAATGTGAGTAATTGCAATCATGTTTTAATTTAGAGTAATCACAGACCAAAGGTTTTGCAGTGCTTAGATTTTAAAATAATCTAAAAAAAATCCTAACAAAACTTGTCAAAATGTTCCCTTTTTTAATTAAAATTTTTAAGTGTGCTTTGAGTGCCCAAACACATAATTTTTGCTAAAAATAATTAAAAACTAAAATACTTTTCATTTACGTCAAATCCATCGTCCACCGTATTCACAGTATAAATATATCTCACAGCCTTCCTGTCTCTCTACTGCACACTAATGATAGCTTGCAGGGGAAAAGGGAAAGAAAGAAAAAAACAGATTTCACTACCCTGTTGTGTTTGTCAAAAATAAATCTTTGAAGTTTGAACAGCAACAATGCAGGGACTGATTTTTATTTAAAATTGTGGGGCTCCAATAAAAAAAAGGCTTAATAAATTCTAAAGGCAGTGATTTTGGAAGGTCTGAATCCTAAATTTAAATATAACATTGAAGAAAAGGCTAGACTGTATTTTGATTGGTTGGACTGTATTTTGATTGTTCTCTTTAGACATTCTGTTGACATGATTGCTGCTTCTGGTAAAATTATTGTCATTTCAGTATTAGTATACTAGTTTGTTAGGGTTAGGAGAATAAATTGATGTACTTGTGTAACGTCTCCAATTCTGCTTGCCCTGCTCTAAGCAAGATTTCAAGAATTCTTGGCATATGAGGTTTGTTAATGTACACTTAATTGCAGAGAAATGAGCCACCACTGATGACATATAAATTGGTCGATCTGTGTATTATGTCTTTTCTCACTCCCCTCACTGTCAGTCAAACTTTCCTGACAAGCATGAATGATGTGCTGCATGCAAAGGGAATGTGTATGTTATTTCCGCTCACGTTGAGCAAATATTGGCTCTCTTCTCGTTCTTTTGAACCTTTGCATTACATTTGTGACAAATGGATGTACTGGTCTGTGTTGGTGGTAGAATGTTTTACTGCTTTTGCTTTGTCTAGTTTCCCAGTTTACTTGTGCCACCCTGAGCAAAAAATAAATAAAATTCCACCTCACTTTTCTTACATTAAAAAAAAAAAATCAATTTTCTTTACATTACCGTGATGTTTGGAAAATGTAGGAAAATTGTCAGTCATCAAGTCTGATGAAAATGATGCATGTCAAAATGTCCTATATTAACTTGCAGTCACAGTACAAAGACTAGTAGCATAGTTATGTATGTGCAAGGTTATGCAAGAACCACCTGCATTGGCAATTTTGTATATATAGGCTATATCTTAGTCTTATTAAAAACTGTTTTGCAAACATGACTATTGTTTATTTACAATCAGGACTTATAAGCCAGATCTGTGCTGATCAGAAATTTGCTGTCAAATTCATTTTAGCAGTGACAGTAAATCAGAAAACTGCCAGTAATTTTGGCACAGTTTTATTACAAAAAAATAAAAAATAACAACAACAACAACAACAACAACAACAACAACAACAACAATAATAATAATAATAATAATAATAATAATAATATAAAATAATATTTAAAATAATAATATTTAAAATAATAAATTAATAATAGCAATAATAATAACAAAATAATAATAATAATAATAATAATAATAATAATAATAACCTTTATTATTATTATTATTATTATTATTATTATTATTATTATTATTATTATTAATGTTATATAAATATCATTAAATGGTTAAAATAAATACATAAATAAATAAATAAATAAATAAATAAATAAATAAATAAATAAATAAATAAATAAATAAATAGCATGGTGGGTTATGGTAAAGTATTTTATGAAAAAATAAAGCATTTATGATAATAATAAGAATGCCCTTTATTTATTTATATATATATATATATATATATATATACATACATACATACATACATACATATATATTACCTACGGTCATCATGGCAAAGATAAAATAAATCAGTTATTAGAAATGAGCTATTAAAACTATTATGTTTAGAAATGAGTTGAAAAAATCTCTCTGTTAAACAGAAATTGGAGAAAAAAATAAACGGGGACTAATAATTCAGGGGAGCTAATAATTCTTACTTCAACTGTATATATTTACTTTAAAATTACAAAACAAGGCTTTAGTTTGCATATATTACATGGCAACTGTTAACAGATTTCCTTGGTAATAACAGATTTGATTTATTGATTTATTTTCTCAAAATCTGACAAAAAATGTGGCACACTCAGTTTTTTCTGATACACACAAGGACTCATCTGACAAAAAAATTAAAGTTTTTTAAGACATTTCAGTGTGAATAAGCACCTTTTGGAAAATATGAAAATTATATTATAGACAGAGAGTGTTTTTAAAATGCAAACACCAATTTTTAAATGTATCTAGATTAGTATATACATAGCACAAGTATAAAATCACTCAAATTCAACAGAAGCCCTGTTTCCAACTGGCAATAAAACACATAACAAAAGGTCAGTCGAGATGGATTACTGCTTACTGGGTATTAACAATCGATCAGATTTGTCTTTCATGTTCAGATCCTTTCCTTTTATTTCAGAAAACATTACCTAGCAATGTGCTACGCACAAGTACCATGAACCAGACCACATTATACGGCTTTCGAGCGATTGGGAAAGCATGTGCATGAAAAGAATCTAGACGTCAGCAACATCTTCAACCGTAATCATTGTGTTTTTAAACAAAACCAAAGCACAAATACATTTTTTGGTGGGCTTTCCCGAAACACACATATGTGTTAGGTCTAGATCAGAAGGTAGAAAGCAAGGGGTCAAACACACTGACCCACATGAGTATACAAACTTATTGTGACAACTGCATATATATATTGTGCCGAGGGGGCGTGGCCGAGAGCCGTGGTAACGGAGTGAGGCCACCGCGTAAGTGAATACACCTGCGGTGGGCACCTGCGGTGATCTCTCGCTAATTTGGTTCTTCAAACATGTTCGCGAATCAGATTAGAATGTCTGGATAAACTGATCTGAGATCGCTGCGTGTGTTGTGAAGGACAGATCTATCGATCCTCGAAATCATGATCAGCAATGCAACGATTGGCTGACGGCACAGCACATCATCTGATTAATGTTCAATCATCCATGTGAGCAAAATTACATCAAATTAGCAGTAAACGGCTTGTTAAATATGACACGCCATAACCTTCCACATTTGTTGTGAGCTGCAGGCTTTGCACTTTCATGTGTCAATTGTATTCATCATGCATTTCAATGCAAATCAATGTATTTAGTTCCACATTTAGAAAATATTTTCTCTATTATAGTAGCCGTTTTTTAATCGGTGTAAAGAATAACTGGTTGTTTACAAAATCGTTTTCATATTGGTAAAGGCGTCTGCAACTTTTGTGAAGCATCAAATCACCGGAATATTAATTATCAAAACATGTTCATGACTGCTGAAATGTATTATTGCTTTAAAAAAAAAGTCACATATTGTGCATTTCTATTATACACAATTTGTACTAAAGCGATCTAAAAAGTTCATATCAATAAGTTTTCTCTTTGCACCACCAGGTGGCAATCTTTGTACTTTCATTTCGAGGGTGCAGATTGCATACGTTTTATTAATATGTATAACTTAATTTATTTTATTAATGACTATAACTTTGTTTATATATATATATATATATATATATATATATATATATATATATATATATATATATATATATATATATATATATATATATATATAGTTAAAAAATATGTACCATTTTCCCAAGTGTATATAACTACTACTGTAAGAAAATATCAGAATTCGGAACATACTTTCTGTATTATCTTTGCTTGAACTAAGCCAATCTAATACTGTTTATATGAATTGAACCTGCTCCCGATCAGGTTTGACCTAGCAGAACTGTTGCTATGACAACAACTCTCGGATCAGCTTTGAAGAACGAAACGATCCTGGATCGTGTCAAATCGTCAATATAAAATCCAGCTAACTGAGTAATCCACGTACGAAGAACGGACCCCTGGCGGCCAAATGTTGTTGTTTTTTTTTTTATTCTGGTATTTTATGGCAATTATTTTACTGAATAAAGTTTTCACTCCAGTAAATTACGGAACTCTGTGTACAAAACAGGACTACACAATAAAAGGTTAATTTACAAGGAAAATACACAGTCGGAAATACAAACAGGACAAAGCATTTAACTGCTTTAATTGATTCAACGTAACTAAAAACACACACAAGATCATCTCACGGAATGATTTATTTCAAACACTCGACTGAAATTATGAGGTGAGTTCGGAATAAAAACATGTTATTTTATGTGGTATTTTCACATAGTTTTAGATGTAGCAGCAGCACAGAGCGATAGATCCCAGAGAAGCGATGCAACAGGATACAATTAAATGTTACGCAATCTTTAGCGTAACCTGTAAATGAACCATGGCTTTGTTTAGTAAATCCTGCTCTATCTGAAAGCAGCTGCTGAAGATTTACAGCTGATTACAGGACTGGCTTTACTGACCAAAAACGCATGAATATCACCTTCAATTAATCACCCAGCTCTACTTTCAGGGTGAATACCAGATGTAACAAGGGCACAATGTCTAAGGGGGATCATTAAAAATTAAATTAAAAAAAGTTGATTTTCACTGATATATTACAGAGCACACAAATTATTTAAGTACATTTTATATTCTAAAATACAGATATAAAAGGACAAAATGAGAAAGGCTCCTTTCTCCAAGTCAAACCCATGCATCATTTGCTGTTCTCGTAAAGCTCTCACAACCTTGCCAAACTCTTGCCCCCTTTTCACACAGTTTGCGTACATCAGACTCTCTAGGGCCTTCCCAGAGAAGAATGAATCTTGGATGAAGGACATGTAGAGAATGCAAATGTTCTGTCTGTGTTTCCCCTAAACTACAATTTCTCAGCTTCAGTTATGTAGACAGGTCGTCTGTCTTCCCCCTCAGGGGCTGTGTGATGACATCTGTCGCCACATATGGCGGCCAGAAAGCATGTTTGTTTTTAAATCTAATGATAAGCACGACACTGGGATCTATTATGTGGAGAAATGATAATGATATTGCTGATCGTATTTCCAGAAAACACTTCATCCTATTAGAGCACGCCGGAAAAAATGCAAGAATGATGAAAAAAGGTTTCAAGTGCCAAAGATGGCAGCTAGGACGAAATTGTTGAAAGAAAATAATCTATGTTTATGGAAAGGGGAAGCGCTTTTATGTGATAGAGGCTATTTGCAGAACGCAGAACAGTCATCTAAAGTGATTGCTTTACACTGATGATAAACACTGACTTTTGCGAGGTGTAAGTCTTTTGGCACATTTCCTCTTTTGACTCGCTCTATGCCTGAGTGCTGTAATGGCCTCATCTCCACAGATCTATAGTTGTATATTTAACCTCCTGACACACTGCGATCTCCAGCCAAGGTGTATTTCAGTGATATTAGGAAATGCCTGCATAGTATTTAGAATGCTTACCACTTGTATTGGGTCAGGCAAAAACATGTAGATCTAATTGTTATTGGACATTGCTTGTTGGTTATTGGTACTGGTTATTCCTTGTTTTATTCAGACATCTAAATCGGAAAGAATCAAGTCTAAACCTGACGTTTTTTTTTGTTGTTTTTTTTTTTTTGAAAACTACAGCTTAGTTGTCGTTCATTTACTCTGTATTGTTGAAGAGTTGTAACTAATTTCATAAACAGAATCTGAAAAATAAAAAAAATAATGCAGACAATTGAAATATAATACAAATGATAATGTTATGTGCAATTAATAACAATTACTTATACAAAAAGTGTTACACAGAATTTTCAAATATTACATAAATAATGTTAATAGCATATTTTTCTATTTAGTTTCTATTTAACAAATAATTTTATTGGAATATTGATTATGGTGGCTTGAGAAAGCCAACATCCTGTTGCATAAATGTATTATTCTTCCATCTTCTTTTTCTTCTGAGACTATTCTACATGCATCTCCTCCTAGACCATTCATACTACAACCAACAAACAAACTCCAAACTAGTCTGACTCGGGTTGTTATGTCTTTTCCAACTGATCCGACTTACGGTTTTCCGAAAACTGACCTGGAAAATTCTGAGAAGTGACGTAACATTGGACCAAATTTTATGACCTCATAACTTTGCCCCAGACTGTCATACAGTCTTAAATCTGAGTGGATTTAACTCAGACTATTAGACTATCAACTATTAGCAACTAGCAACCACTCAGAACACCTTAGCAACTGCCTAGCAACACTTTAGCTACCACTCAGAACACCCTAGCAACCACATATTAACACCTTAGCAACCACCTAGAACACCCTAGCAACCGCCTAGCAATGCCTTAGCAACCACTCAATGGTCAACCTATTAACCACTCAGAATACTGTAGCAAAAACACCTAGCAACACCTTAACAACTACCTGAAACACCCCAGCAATGCCTTAGCAACCACCAAGCAATCACTCAGAACACCTTAGCAACTGCCTAGCAACACCTTAGCAATGACTCAGAACACCCTAGCAACCCCCTAGCAAAAAACATGCCAATTCATACTAGAAACCAGTTAACCTTTTTGTAGTTATCTCTCTATGCCAACTGTTTCAATCTTCTTAAAAACTACTTTGTTTAATTTTTAATTTTTACTTTAAACTGTCAGACTAGGCTTTCTTAAGCCACCATAAAGTTTGTCTACGAACTTTACTTTTCTATTTAAACATTAAATTAAAATGCTCAATTAGGGTTTTCTCAATTAGATGAACACCATTATGCCCTGTATGGCTAGGAGCAAACCTTTGCAAAGCTTTAGGGTTTGCTTTATTTTAAAGGTTTGCTTTATTTAATATAATGCAAAAAATAAAGAAAAATCAATCCCCAAGATATATTTACAAAATGAACAGTAAATACAAAGTAATCAATATAAACAAATTAAAACAAACCTTTGGAGCAAAGAAAAATGAGTGGTGCCACATCATGGAAAATTATAAATTAACCTGCTAACTAAAGCCTCTAATTAATGGCAATTTTCCAGAAAGGTCTGTATGTGTGAACAGGCCCTGTTTGGAAAATTCCAGTAAATCCAGCAATTTTACTGAAAAAATAAGTTGTAACATTACTGCAATGCAGCTCTGTGTGAACACAGAAGCAAAATTGCCAGAAAGCGCGCGATCACGTCTAGAACTCGCTGACGTGAGATATCTACTCCAGCCAATCAGAAAATTCAGAAGCATTCGCATCCACGCTATTTATATTTATATATATATATATATAAATATATACCTATATATATATATATATATATATATATATATATATATATATATATATATATATATATATATATATATATATATATATATATAGGTATATATTTATATATATATATATATAAATAGCGTGGATATATATATATATATATATATATATATATATATATATATAAATAGCGTGGATGCGAATGCTTCTGAATTTTCTGATTGGCTGGAGTAGATATCTCACGGTATATAAAGGTATATATATATATACCTTTACTTCCTGTCCAACCAAAATAAAGGCAAACAAACACAAAAAATAAATCTTTAAAAAATAGAACATCATTGCATTTTTTAAATTTTTTGTATATAAGCTGGGATAATTTACCCTGAAGTTTTGTATTTTTTACTGCTCCCAGTGGCATGCCATAGCTTCCACGATGCAGCTTAATAAAACACTTCCTCCAACACTTCTGTTGATTTGGAGCATAGATTTGAGCTTTCCATCTGGCTACCAGCCACATGGAGGCACAAAAGCCTCCATCAAGCAATAACAAAAACCTTGAAAAAAAAATGCAGGTGGTGGGGAATTTGGAAACTGGCCTCAAGAATCTGTCCATCAACTGCAAAGTACAACTGAATATATATACAGTATATACAGTTGAAGTCAAAATTATTAGCCGCCCAAGAATTATTAGTTTATCTTTCCCCTAATTTCTGTTTAACGGAGAGAAGATTTTTTCAATATGTTTAATAACTCATTTCTAATAACTGATTCATGCCATGATGACAGTATACAATATTTGACTAGATATTTTTTAAGACAGTTCTTTACAGCTTAAAGTGACATTTAAAGGCTTAACTAGGTTAATTAGGTTAACTAGGCAAGTTAGGGTCATTAGGCAAGTTATTTTATAGACTATCGAAGAATAGTAGACTATTGAAAAAAATATATAGCTAAAAGAGGCTAATAAGTTTGACCTTAAAATGGCTTTTAAAATTTTTTAAACTGCTTTTATTTTTGCCAAAATAAAATTTTGCTTGCTCTGTTTCATTAAGTGCTGCAAACATAGTAGAATAGCACACAGGGCTGTTGCTTTACCACAGAAAGTTTGTTTACCACAAAACTGGTGCTTGTTAACCAATCTAGTTAACGATTGGGGCACGGGTTGATCAGAAAGCTGAAGAGCATTGGGCAGTGTTGCGGATAGGAGAGGAGGGGCCGCTTTCATTTTGAAGGGGAATTTTCTCTTCAAGAAAAAAAAAGGCAGGTGCTCAAGTATGCAAACCCCCCTTCTGCACGTGCCTGTTGTTTATAGTGCAGTAAAATGAAATAACTGCAAACATAGACTCCGTCTTCACAGTTTAGTCAAAGGCTGCTCATTAACCCTTAATAAGTTCCCTACACTAAATCACAAATTAGTAGTGTTTTTAATCATAAAAGACTTATTTTAGGTTTCAAATGGCGTTTCAAATGCGTTCTTGCCGGGTTCTTCCTAGTGGTCACAGGGCCTTTTAAGCATTTTTAATGCAAACTGATAGCAATGACTTATAGACAGCATATGCAGAAGGTCAAAACACTCGACTACTTTGTTTATATTTTAATAACTATAACTTTGACTTTTTATTCAGTTTATGGTCTCATTTTATCTGTAACACTGTAAGCTATGACATCGACTTGCCTTTTACAACAAAGATGCCATTTTTGCTTGTAAGTACCATTGTAAAGCGATGTAAACAATATGTCTCCAGGAGAAACGGTTACAAAGAAATGAATAACCATCTATAATTTAACACTATTGTGTCAGTGAACTAATTGTGTTCAATGGAATGTTTTTCTATGGACTTACATTTCAAAATAAACCATGATGTGCAGCAATACATCCGTGTGTATCTTGTCATTACGATGATATGTACTCCATATCTAATAAGAGATTTTGTAAAACTTCCACAAATTTATCAAATACGTTCTTTATAAGCTTCCCATTGAAAAAAATCTAGCTACAATGGCCGCTTAAAGATTGTTAAACTGATATAGTATATTTTCTCAAGATTACTGATATAGTATAGTTTGTCAAGATTACTCATGTTCTTTCTGATGTCAAATTAAATGATTTTTATGTTAATGTTGATTTTCACCTTTTCATTTAGTAAAACTCCTCAGAGCGTTTCCCACCTACATCTAAAGTGAGTTCGATGCTCAAGTCTGCATCGATGCGTCCTCGATATCAAGAACACATCCGGCAATCTTCACAAGTCCTCCATTCTTGCGGTCTTGAGTTTTGGAACTGAACTTTGGCGGTTTATGATGACGTTACACATCATCACACACGGATGCAAGATTGCTGAAGAACACATATTAAGAAACAGCCATTGTGTGCATAATTAGACATTTTGTGCTGTCTGTACTTTTGCGCATGCAGGTCGGTTTAGGACCATGATCTGTTCACACTGCAAATCTGACATGGGTCACATTTATAACAACTGTTATGTTTGATGTTAGTTTTTCTCTTTGTGTATTTATTTTTCTCACCCTCTCAGCTTCTTACTCAAAAATTAAGGTTTTTTATCGGTTCAGCATCTGTCCATCAACATGACTGTGTCGATGCCACCAATCCACGGACGAGCAACAAGCAGTTAAATCACACACAGACCAGTGTGTGGTGTGTGCTCTGCCTTGGCGTACCTTTTGTGCTCCACGCAATTTGTTTTTGACATGCTTAGGCAGTGTAGTGATTCATTATCTTAGTTTACTGTAGTAATTCGAGTTTGCTTGTTGAACTTCTTTGACTTTAAGTAAAATAATGTGATGGTTGTTCTGTGATTCTAAACTGAGTCTTTGATCGTCTTGTCCGCTTTGTTTTAGTTTAGATGGATTTTTGTTTGGATTTTGTTAATTAGTTTAAGTGTTTTTTCACCGGTGTAAATTTGAGTTTTATAGTTTAATTAGTTTCGTTTGGGTGTCGTGTACACTGCCCAGGTAGCAAAGAATTCTGGCCCAGATTTGGCATAAAGCTGGCACAGCAGGCATTCGTCCGGCACTGGCATGCAGCATGTTGGCCAAACATGGCCCAGGTTTGGCTGAGGTGGCACCGTCTTACAGGCGGCATTCAAGTCTTGGGCCAGATCCCAAATGTAGTATTTGGCCCAGATGTTTACATGTATATGTGGGCCACATAAGTTTGGTCTATCTCGATCGACTTATAAAATACATTAAAATTATTTTTGAGCAAAGAAAAAATTCTATCAATCAGGTCGCTTCAAGAAAAAGCACAGCCATAAAGAGAAATGCTTCATGGGTTAATAAAAAACATTGCAGTCATGACACCAACATAGCTGGCCTAGTTCAGGCCCAGTTATGTGTTAATTACTTGGCTGAGACTTGGCCCAGATATGGTCCATGTTTGTCGCTTGTATGGAAGCCAGCATTGGTCCAGTCATGTACCGTAATTCACTGCGGCATGTGGGCCAACCAAATGCTGATGGTGTGGGCCAGATCTGGGCCAGATAAATTTTGCTATGGGGGTGAAGATCTTGGTTTTTATTTGTATTATTTCTTTTTTGCCTTGTTTAGACTTTAGATTTAAGGATTGTTTTGTTTTGTTAATTTCTTTGATTTGGCTTATACGCATTGTTTTTGTTTAAAGAGAATAATTGTAAATGTTTTTTTTTTTTTAACTTTATTTTTGCTACATATTGTTTAAACTATTAGGTAAAAAAAAAAAGCTTAAATAGAGAATTGATTCCTGCCTCTTTCTTGATCTGTCGCACACATTACACCTGTCACTCCTAAATGTTACAGCATCCCACTTAAACATCTTAAACTCGTAACAACAACAATGTGAACAGCTGTGCAAAAACATCAGATCTGAGAAAAAAATCCTATTTGAGCGCTAAGCCTTGCACTGTGAATTTAGCATAGACACTCTCTGTAGCTTACAAGTCTATTTATCATTCAGCTGGGACAACAATTTGGAAAGTCAGATTTGGCCCACACTGAGTTCACGGCCATCACAGACAGATTTTGTCTTGTGTCCTTCATTTCTGGACACATCTGTGGTTCACAAGAAAAATAGGCAGAAAAAAAGGTTTATAAATAAATGAGTCCTTCACAAAAAGACCAATAATGTATATTCGCATTTTGATTTGATTTCCTGCCAACTTCTATGACTGCTCCGTATGTAAATCATTAAAATAATGCTCAAAGGCTTAGAAATCCTCAAAAGCAACAGATTAATGCGTTCTAAAAAGGCTTTGTATCATGAAGTCAAGATATAAAGGCACAATGCCTTCAGGCCATACACAAACTAACTATATGTGTTGTAAATCGACATGATGAGGTCATGCCTAAAAAAGCTCTTAAGCCTTCAATTTCCCTTAAGCTTGTGCAAAACGTGCAATGTTTTGTAAAAAACAGACTCTGGAATGTAAAATTGCATTTAAAGTATTACCCACTCACATTATGACACCCAACAGCAGGGAAGATATTTCATTTTTTTAGCCTTCTCATTAGTGTCTGCAGTTGAAAGCTAGCCGGTCGTAGCATCTAACAGTGTCCAAGCTGTCAGGAGAAAGGTGTTTTAATTATAAGGTTTAAGAGTTGAAAACGTAAGGCTGCGTGTCAAAGCCACAGTCGATAAGGTTCGAGCTTTCTTCTGGCAATTAGCCGGCCGTTGGATTGACAGAGTATTTCAGCCTCACCTGGCTGTTCTTTGCCCTGAAGTTAATATGTCAGTCTCTCCTTCCCTGCTAATAACAGATGTTCACAGATGTGTGCACTTCAACGTCAAGTCCATTGGGTTAACCTCTGGTAAGAGCAGGGTTAAAGACAAATGATTAAGACCTTCTGGTATTGTTTACTTCAAGAGAGCAGAGACAGGTCTGTCAGTGGTTCCTTACTTTTCAAGTTAGCATTGGTATATTTCAACACATATCTCTGAGATCAGACCCACAAACATTCTTTTATTTTTTAATTTAAAACTTTGAACCACTTTGAACATTAAAAAAAGTGTTAAAGCTGTTGTTTGCCAAATGGAGAAATACTGATCATTTATTCATCATCACATTTTTTATTTTTTATTTTTTTAGGTTCAATTACTGTCAAACACATTTTAAGGCAAGGTTTTTAGAACTTACAGTAATAATTATATGACTTCAGAACAAATAAGATAAATTAACATATAAGGATTATTATTATTTTTTTTTATTATTAATAATATTTTGAATATTAATAATAATAATAATAATAATAATTTTTTTTTTTTACTTGGGGTTTTACATAAGCTACAAGAAAAGTTCTGCCAAACTTCCCATTTGGTTTCTATTCAATAATGAAATACTCTTATAGTTAGAAGAACACCAGGAAGGTTTTATCACACCAATGTTTTTTTTTTTATTATTTTTTTTATTATTAATATTTATTATTTATTGAAAGTGGATTGTGATCAATAAATGTCAAGCTTCAAAAAGCTGCACACTCCTTGTAACTGTATGTAAAAAACTTATTTTCACAAATTTGTTTGTAATGACATAACATAATATTGTATTAACTGGACATAATTTATATAATAAATATTAAGACTGGGCAATTAATCAAAAGAAATCGAAATCGACATTAAGAACCTATAATCTATCAAATTTTTCCAGGTAATTTTTTTTTTAACTACCGCGTGACCCCACTCTGTTAGCCACACTTTGCAGCCACATCTGATCTCTGGTCAAGTAGGATGGACCCATTCACCTTCGCACTACATTGAGGATGATTAGAAGCTGCACCAGAGATGCCTTGAGACATTATCTTTTCTGTTACATTAACATTATTATTTACATTTAAATATTTGCTTACAGAAGATGCAAAAAAAACACAACACATACAAGAGGTATTTTATTTAGAATAGATATCGCTTATTTTCTACTTTTAATATGAAAAATACTGAAAACCATTTATTTTGTTTCAAAAAGTGCAAATTATTTATTAGTTGGTTTTAGGCAATGCGTGTTTTAATTTCAGTTGTTCAACATTGATACTCAATAAATAATTATAGATAGTAAATAGTGTGTTTCCTTAATTTATTTTTAAAAAACAAGTAATGCACCCTTCATTCAGAAATCTCTCACTTGTAATATGTGAGCATATTTACTGTACAAAACCTGTCAGTGAACTATGAGGGCAAAAAAATAAATAAATAAATAAATAGTTAATTGATAGTAATCGAGTTAAAATGTTGAATTACTCGAGATTTAGATTAAAGGCCAAATTGCTCCGCCCTATTTAATATGTAAGAGTAATAAATGCATCACATTATTTTACTAATATAACAGTTTTCATTACATTTTAAGTTCAAGATTTAGTTTTGATGAATTAAGTGAATAACATTGTGTTTCTACAAGCTATCTGTCTTATTCTAAACACAAAGATGTTGGCCCTTTAAGGGAGTCAGGTGTTTGATTTGTTTCCTCCATTCTCTGCCTATCAGTTAAGATGCAGAGTCTGATGTTTTAAGCCATAAATAAGAATATGCAATAAGTAAAATGTGTTCAAAGGTTTCTAAAATAAGTCTGTCAATTAAGCTAACTTGTTATCTTGAATTGTGTACTTGAAAGCTATAATGTTAGCTAGTTAGCATCTCCTCACAACTTCTTACATTACTTTTATTTAAGTTTATTTAATTAGACCACTTATCTTTTTTGGTTTAGTCATACATGTACAGCTGTGAACAGGTCCTTTCTGGAACTAAGCAGTTTTTTTACACATAAAAAACAATTACATTCCAATCACCTCAGTTAAGTAACTTGCATAAAACACTGTTGCCAGTAACTTGCTTGTAACCAAACCATTACAGTGACTAACCCGCAACCGTGTTGCCAGTATTCTACTGTAAAAAAAAAAAAAAAAAAACCTGAAAGTTCTAACAGTGTAGAACACATGTCTTTGGACTGTGGGGAAAGCCCATACACATAGGGAGAACAGGAAAACTCCACACAGAAATGCCAACTGGGCCAGCCAGGATTCGAAACCTTCTTGCTGTGAGGTGACAGTGCTAACCACTGAGCCACCCTAAAGTATGTTTGTATAGCACTTTTTACAATAATTATTTTATGTTTTAAAGCAGCTTTGAAAAAAGGTGCACAATCAAATATGATTAATTATATATACATGTAAACATTAAGCTGCAGCAAGTTAACCTGCAGCCTTATATAGCATACTGGTGATGTCTTATGTGTACATGCTTAATGAAGTGTATTTGTGTATTAAGTGTATGTGTTGTCCTTAAATTCCTCAGTGGTTGGCATCATCTCTTCAAATAACTTATTTCTGGTTGGTTGGTATGTGTGCTTGCTTATATACACTGTAAAACCCAACAGTTAACTTTATCAATTTAAATAAGTGTAGTTAACTAAAAATTGACGGTAAGTTAATTCTACTAATTTAAAAACAGTTTTGAACTTAGTGTTAATAAATACCTCATAACTTCAACTTAAATGAAATAAGTTAACAGTACTCATATAGATTAGTTCAACTAAAATGGTTTGTAGCAATCGGTTTTCTTTGAGTTCTCTTCATTTATTGGGTTTTACTGTGCTCAAATTGCTTTGTTTACTCAAATGGATAAAGTTCACAGTACTCATTAGGATTAGTTTTTGAACTTAAATTGTTTGTTGCAATCGGTTTCCTTAAATGATTTGATGTACTTTAACTTTTTGGGTTTTACACTGTATGAATGAATGAATGAATGAATGAATGAATGAATGAATGAATATTGTAAGCGTAATTTGTGACATCTTATCTTTAACCCATAAACTTTTTAAGTCTTCTGCAAAACCTTCTCTGCAAAGACTAAAATTGAGGTTATTCGCTGCAAATAATGGCGTCAAAATCTTTTCTGACATCCATTGTATGTAAAGGAGCACTTTGGACATCTGGCTATAAATATCTCCTTTGTGTTCAGTGAAAGAAAAGAAAGTCATATGGGGGTTTTCGACAGACGAGAGGGTGAGTAAATGATACAGCACCAGACTTTCCGTTTTTCTGTGAACTATTCCTTGAGAGGTGTAGGAAGAAGTGGCGCTCATAATTAACCTTGATTTTGAGCTTCTGATCTGACAAATTACATAACCAAACTATTATAAAAATGTCAAAAAAAACCTGACAGTTGTCGAGAGCTTTAGCAAGTAGTATTTTCCTCCAATGACATCAACTGAGCAAGTTTCCTATGAACCAACGCAAGGTAATGAAAGTACGGCTTTGCTTTATTGAAGTTCTCAGATCTCCCAAGGCGGCACGCTCTTTCAAACAAAGACGTTGCATCATTGTCAAACCAAACTTTGAAAATTATAAAATCTCGACAGATCTGCAATAATCAAAGCATCGCATTCGCACCACCCTCCTCTGACATGTTATCCTCTGTGTTGCAACCAGCTGTGAAAAATATGTCTTCTAAATAAACGTGATCTAATTATAGACATTATTGCGAGGGCCTCGGGTGCCTAGTGAAACTGCACACTGCTTTACCATGGAGAGGAGTGATACCATGCAGATGGAAAGAAAAGAATGGAGGCTTTTATTAAATATTCCACGCACAAACAACAGACTGAATTGAGCTGGGAGCGAGCCTACGCTTTCAAACAAAAGTATATCTCATGAACGAAATGAAAAACAATGACCTGACCTTCAAGAGCACTCGCTCACCTCAAATGGTCCAACCCTCTTTCTGACAGACAGTGGCAGCAATTCTCCAAGGGCATGTTACCATCTCGCTCTGACCCAGGGCAAAACTCGCATCAACCATTTATTTGGGTTTCTATTTGCTCCCTGCAAACCGGTGAAGGCAGGAACAGAGAGAACGATGGGAATGAAATATAAAACCATTGTAGGCGCTCATGGCCACATTCAAGGTTTAAAAATGTGCGAGGTCTGTTAAGAGTTGTGCAATAATAATGGCTTGCTTTTGTTTCATGCTGCAACACTATATTTTTTGCTGTAATAATTTTCATTGACAGTAACTGTTATGTGCAGGATAAATAAGTATGTATATTAGCCTCATTTTCCATATGGTGTATATAAAATGGGCCCTAATGTATGTTAAATTTTCATTTGCACTTTCAATTTTGGATAGCGCAAGTTAACTGGACACTTGAGCATCTGTGTGAGGAGTTCTTCTAAACTCACTGTATTCTTTTTTACACACAAATATTGCTGAAATCAATTGCTAGTTGATATAATTAAATAAATTCTGCTGAACCAGCTCTGCATGCAAGAGTCATCCTGTATTTTATCTCCCAGGCAATGTTTTTAATTCTGTTACTCTACAGATGGGCGATAATGTGGCATAGTGGGCGGCACGATCACCTCACAACCAAAAAGTTGCTGATTTGAGCCTCGGCTTGGTCATTTGGCATTTCTGTGTGGAGTTTTTAGTTCTCCCCGTGTTCATATGGGTTTCCTCCGCTTGCTCCGGTTTCCTCCACAAGTCCAAAGACATGCTGTAGGTGAATTGGGTAAGCTAAATTTGCCATAGTGTATGTGTGTGAATGAGAGTTTCCCAGTGATGGGTTACAGCTGAAAGGGCATTCACTGGGAAAAACTGCTGGATAAATTGCTGGTTCATTTTGCTGTGGCGACCCCAGTTTAAAAAGGGACTAAGCTGAAAAAAGAATGAATGAATGTTTTACAGATCAACTACTGTTGAACAAGAGTTAATATGCTACCATTTTGATAGTGTTTGACAGTTTTATACAGATAATGTCATGATGATTATTGAGTTTTCTTTCCTAAAGTGGTCCTCTCAACAATAAAACATGTCACACACTTTGTGAATTTGCTGCCTGTCAGTGTAAGTGTCAGCGATGCAGTGTTGCCAGATATTACTACAAAAACAAAGACAATCTCCTAAAAAAATATCCAAAATAAGTTAATTCATCCATTTTACTTTGGCTTAGTCCCTTTATTCATCAGGGGTCTCCACAGTGGAATGAACCACCAAGTTATCCAGCATATGTTTTACACAGTGGATGCCCTTCCAGCTGTAACCCAATGCAGGGAAACACCCATACACTCTCACATTGACACGCATGTCTTTAAACTGTGGGGGAAACCAGGGAACCCGAAGGAAACCCACCCTAACACGGGGAGAACTATTAATTTATTTTATATATTTTATGTTATTTATTATTTTATTGTATTATTTTTTTCTGGGTTTTCACCTTTAGATAGGACAATAGAGAGATTTGACAGGAAAACAGGGAGAGAGTAAGGATCGGCATAGGACTGCGAGGCGGAATCGAACTCGGGTCGCCCTGAACACCACTGGCACCAACGAATTAGCAACCTTCTTGCCATGAGGCAACAGCCATCGTGCCTCCCCCCAAAATGAGTTTAAATCTTTTATTTTGCAAAAAGGCTCATTATGTGTGAAGAATTGTTAGCCCTGATCTACATATTCACACTTTATTAATGTCACATTAAGTATTAAAAATAAGATCTGCAATCAAAATAGATCTGGCAACATGGTGAAACAGAGGGTCGTTTACTCAACCTGTTTCAAATCAGTGACATTAATTCAGTGATGCAGTGTTGCCAAATATTGATACAAAAATTCCCTGAAAAAAATCATCAAAACAAGATAAAAAATATTTTATTTTGCAAACATAATACAGAATTGTTGGTCCCAAGCTTCATATTCCCACTTTATTATTGTCATATTGAGTTTTAAAAGATCTGCAATAAAATAGATCTGGCAACATGGTGAAGCAGAGAGTTGTTTACTCAAACTGTTGCAAATCCGTGACATAATTTTATTCTGTGATGCAGTGTTGCCAAATATAACTACAAAAATAAACAGAGATAATCAACTGAAAAAAAGCACCAAAATAAGTTCAAATCTAGTATTTTGCAAACAGGATACAGAATTGTTAGCCCTGACCTACATATTCACGCTTTATTAAAGTCACATTAAGTATTGAAAATAAGATCTGTAATAAAATAGATCTGGCAACATGGTGAAGCAGAGGGTCGTTTCCTTAACCTGTTGCAAATCAGTGGCATAAATATATTCAGCAATCCAGTGTTGCCAAATATTCCTACAAAAAAAAACAACAAAAAAAACAGAGACAATCTCATTAAAACTGCACCCGAATAAGTTTGAATCTTGTATTTTGCAAACAGGATACAGAATTGTTAGCCCTGACCTACATATTTACATTTTATTAATGTCACATTAAGTATTAGAAATAAGATCAATAATAAAATAGATCTGGCAACATGATGAAGCAAAGGGTCGTTCAAGCAACCTTTTGCAAATCAGTAACATACATTTATTCAGTGATGCAGTGTTGCCAAATATTGCTACAAAACTGCGACAATCTCATAAAAAAGTCACTAAAAAAAAATCAGATCTTGTATTTTGCAAACAGGATACAGGATCGTTAGCCCCAACCTTTATACTCATACTTTATTAATGTCACATTAAGTATTAGAAATAAGATGGTACATGGCAACATGGTGAAGCAGAGGGTCATTTACTCAACCTGCCGCAAAATCACTGACATAAATTTATTCAGCAACTTAAATTTAAATAAGTTTTCCTTCATAGAACTTCACATTTTATTATAGATGGCTATGGGCGTAATGGGGCTTTGGTTTTAGGTAACAGAAAAACTATTTGACAGCACACTTCTGGAATGGCCACACCCGTATCAGATTTGTGTATTAAACAATCACATTACCGCATGCGAATCGATACGTTATGCTCCATTACATAAACAAGTCTTTGAGAGTGCCCTGCGTAATGTGGTTACGCTCACATTTCTAGTTATCAAATTTATTCCACCCAATCATTATAATGTGCTGCTGTAAGGCATTTGAGGTGAAGGTAGAGTGTGTGCTAAGCTGTCTGAATTCTCCTCTGAATACCTGGCAGCACATTTATTATCCAATACGACTGTAGCCTGATAAAACATTTCACCTTGCAATTTCATTAGATTTATATACGGAATGTGTGAATGAATGTAAAATGTGTGGGGTTGCAAACAAACGCATGCTGGAGGTGTTTAAACAATATGGGACAAATTATGACTTATACAGCAGATACACAAGAGGATGGTTTTACTAATTTGACAGTGAATAAGGAAAGAATGGCAGGGAGAAAATAAAATAAGTTTAAAGGCACATCAAGAGAGACTGCTGATTTCAACGATGCAGCTAAAAGTCTTAACAGCACTTAAGTATGTTATGAATCTAAAAGTCATTTGCTGACCAAACTATAAAGTATTTTGAAGGATGTAAACCATAATAATGGTGTTTACGTATTTCCTGTTTCACATTTTCAATTTCCACAGCTTCCAAAAAGGTCCACATATTGATAAATAACCTTATGATAGCTGTTTTAATGTTAAGACATGATTGAATTGCCTCTTGTTATAGTTGCATAACAGGCAGAAAATGTTCACTGGCCAATACATTGTCACATTGAAATGGTCTATAGAATCACTTAGATTAAGAGTTTCTTAATTAGAGTTACTTGTTTAGTCATTCAATTAGATTATGACTCGAGGGATAATGGTGCATTACAATATTTTCCTTCAATTCATTTATTAATAAAAATTACTAAAGTAACACCTTGAACTTTATTATTTTACTCATGTTCTTTTTTTGTAAAAACTGAAAGTGGGACATTAGCTACAATTACTTTTAGTACTTACTTTAAGAACACTCAATGTTTGCTGTTTGTTCAAACTACTTTTTTTAAATGAGCTGAAACTACACAATTCTTAAGTATTTTTGGGGGACAACTTAATTGTTTTATCTTGAATCCAATTGAGCAATTAATTAATTCCTTCATGTTGTCCCAACACATATCAATCATGTGCAACCCAGCATTCTTTAACATACGGCTAACAAAAGAAGTTAAATTTATTCTCTTTAGGGGAAAAAACGTTGGGTTTTTTTGGTTTTATCGTTGGAGATTAATATAAACCTATTTGGAAAAAAAAAGGTAAATAGAAGGACATTTTATTTACAATAAACAGTTAATTAAGAAGTAATCTAGGCCTATTTTTACATCATAAAATTATATATATTTTTCTATAAACTGTAAAAAAAATGCTGGGTTCCACACATTCCTTTCTGCTGTCCCAAGACAAATCAATTGAGTTAACTTAATAAGTTTTACAATTTTTAGTGGATTGAACATAAAAATATGAAGTAGTGCCCACCCAAAATAATAATAATAATAAGTTGTGTTGTTTCAACTTAAATAAGTAGTTTGAACAAGCATCAAAAGTCAGTTTTTGAGTGAATACAATGATATTACAGAATCATTCACATTAGCATCCTAATGCATATAGGAGTGTGAACTCTTGAATCGTTGTTATATGTGCACCTGTAAAGATTATTATTATTATTATAATGAGGCAGTTCATCCGCTGTGGTGACCCTACATTAATAAAGGGACTAAGCCGAAAAGAAAATAAAGGAATTAATGATAATAATAATTAATATTAGAGTGAATTCTGAAGGATCATGTGACTCTGAAGACTGGAGTTAATGAAACTAAAAATTCAACTTTAAAATCACTGGAATAAATGATTAAATTAAATGATAAACTACTACTGAACAGTAATTTTAGTGTAATAACATTACACAATTATACACTTTTACTGTATTTTTGATTAAACAAATACAGCCTTGATGAGCAGTATAAGCTTTTTTTAAAACATTTAAAATCCTACTCACCCCAAACTTTTGACCAGTGGTGTACAGTAGAAGTCAGAACTATTAGCTCGCATGAATTATTAGCCCCCCAGTTATTTTTTTCTTTATCATGATAACAGTAAATAATATTTGACTAGATATTTTTCAGGACACTTCTATACAGGTTAAAATGACATTTAAAAGCTTAACTAGGTTAATTACGTTAACTAGGCAGGTAAGGATAATTAGGCAATTATTGTATAATGATGGTTAATGATGAACAAAACTTTAAGGGTGCTTTCACACCAGTGAATCGATTCAGTTGTTCCGAAACAGAGATTACAAATGTTACATTGTTGCTTTTTGCTCTTGGAGCGGTTCGCTTTCACACTGCAAAGTTTCTAAATGGACCAAAAGAGGTAAAACAAGTCACGTGCAAGTAAACTCTCCTCACATTGGTCAGAGTGTCAGGGTTTAATTTGCAGCGTCCCGCTAAGCTGTCAGGAGAGGTGGTGGTTTGGTGGTGATTGACAGGGTGTCTGAGGAGAGATGCGGTGAGGAGGGGTGAGGGGAGGGGTGCGCGACGATGCCTATTTGAGGACCGGGAGGGAGACGCGAGATTACCGGGAGATCATCACTCGTTTGCGGGCATCCGGAGACTCGCGAAACTTCCCGCCATACTCAATTCTCTCTTCATATAGCCGTATGCCTATTACATATCCATAAAGCACTGTGATATAACTGCGCTCGGATCGGATCGCTTTCTCACTGCAATCGAACCGCTCCAGGGTTCGTTTCAATCGAGCCGAGACCACCTCATTCAAGCGATCTCGGAGTGATTACTTTGACGCGGAACAGAGCGCGATTGCTGTTCACATATGCCAATCGAACCGCGCTAACTGGGCAAACGAGACAGGTTCCGATACAAAAGTGTAGGTGTGAAAGCACCCTAAAACTGCTTTCATTCTAGCCGAAATAAAAGAAATAAGACTTTCTCCAGAAGAAAAAAAAATATTATCAGACATACTGTGAAAATGTCCTTGCTCGGTTAAACATCATTAGGAAAACAAAAAGAAAAGAAAACTCAAAGGGGGGTAAATAATTCTGATTTCAAATGTATATTCAACTATAAAAAAGCAGCTTTTCCAGAGATACATATGTTAAAGTACAGTGCTTGCCAAAGTCAAAGGCTCAATTCTCAGAAAAACAGAATAACTACCTTGAATGCACTGTAACTCAATACCGATAAAAGCATCTGACAAAAGCACAAATGTTTCATGAAAAAAGCAAACAACTTTAAGATACACAGTATGTAGCCAATTATTTGAAAAAAAAAAAAAAACTTTTTTTAAAACAACCTTCTGGAGTAAACAAAAAAAATGTGATTATAATACATTTTACAGCATTTCTTCTTTCATGGATCATCATTGTTTGTTTCATATGTTTTTTCCCTTGATAAGGCAAAGCCAGCACAGCCCACCAGGCATCAACACAACAACACATCATTTGTAGCTGTATATCAGGTGTCTGAATGACCTCACTGTACCATTGTGCAACTGAAATGCCTATTACCTGCACCATCAGCCCTTGTATTCTCTCTCTCAGCTCCTTTCACGACCAGACAAGTGCACCCATGTCTGTGTCATCTCATTAGCCTGGTCTCTCCACACAGACACACATAAAAAAAGAGTGAAACTTATATAGAATGTTTCTTTAGTCTGATATCTGTGCAGTTGAAGTGGAAATAGATGGAAATGGCGGCAAAAAAAGGTGTAACATGGATAGATAGTATCCTTTTTTTTTAAGTACACAGGACCACTGCGAGGAAAGTATTAAATGAGCACATTTCTCTTGGATAGTGATAGAAGAGACACTCCGTCCCTGGTTTTGACATTAAACAGGGTCACTCCAACAGTGTAGAGAGCCGGTGTGAGTGAAAAAAAAGTTCTTACTAAGCTCTCAGTTGCACACTGTTCAATTACAGCTGCAGCTCCTCTCATCATGTAAAGATGATCCATCAGAAATAGGATGTACAACTACACTTCAGTGAGTGTCCTTATGCACTGTTCCTCTAGTGTGAAAAATCTAATTATTAGACCGCTGGTTTTTGCCAAGGGTAAAGGCAATAAAAAAATAAATAAAAAAAACGTTTCAAAAGTTGTTTTTGAAACAAAACATTTAACTTTTGGCTTTTTTTGCTTTCAAGAGAAAATTTCCGAGCATCAAAACAATATAAATAATTTGCTTTGTTTAGTTAGTTAGTCAGTCAGTCAGTCAGTCAGTCAGTCAGTCAGTCAGTTAGTCAGTCAGTCAGTCAGTCAGTCAGTCAGTCAGTCAGTCAGTCAGTCAGTCAGTCAGTCAGTCAGTCAGTTAGTTAGTTAGTTGTTGTGTACATGTGTTTTAGATTTTTTCCTGCTAAACATATATTGACTATCAAACATTTTTACCAGTGCTACAATGTCATTTATAGTGCTGTAACAATAGTTCACATATCAAAAATTTGTTTCAGCCATACAGTATTTAGAACAAGAATCATTTTATGATTTATGAAAAAGACTCTATTTTAGGATAACACTGTATCCCTAACCTTCTGTACATATTTTATTGTTACTTATTCTTTTATATATGTTTAATAAGCACAGATCAGAGTAAGTTGTATGTTGTTTCAATTTACATACAGTATATACATCTGTTACAATATAATATGATGGACAATTATTATGTGGTTATAACAATTCGTTTTGAGTTTTATTTTTTATACATTTTTTATTTGTTTTCATTTGTGAACCTTAAAGCAAAACTTAAAAAAGAAAAATATATTTTCAATGTTAAATGGATTATTTTGATTTAGATTTTCTCAATATTCTTAGGAATGTAGAAAGTTCAAAACAACAGCTTTGTTGGTATGATTGTACATAGAGCTTTTTATAATAATAATAATAGTAATAATAATAATAATAATAATAATTCCTTACATTTATATAGTGCTTTTCTGGACACTCCAGAAATCACTTTACATACTTTTTGGGGGAATCTCCTCACCCACCACCAGTGTGCAGCATCCACCTGGATGACGCGATGGCAGCCATATTGCGCCACCACACACCAGGGGATTGGTGGAGAGAAGACAGAGTGATGAAGCCAACTATGATATAGGGAAAGTTAGGAGGCCATGATGGACAGAGGCCAATGGATGCAAATTTGGCCAGGATGCCGGGGTTCCCCCCGACTCTTTTTTTAGAAGGACATGCTGAGATTTTTAACAACCACGGTGTCAGGACCTCAGTTTTAACGTCTCATCTGAAAGACGGCACTCTCTGAGCAGTATAAAGTCCCCATCAATATACAGGGGCGTGTTTGGCATGCTGTCCTGGGAGAGAGCACTGAACTCATAAGATTCTCGAGCACAGGGCTCCCTCCTGTTTGCAGGGTAAGAGGGGAGTTTAAGCTCAGGTAGGTCTCAAGAACTCCCCCATTATTTAGGGTTAATGACAAACTAGGGAGGGGATTCTTCAAGGTGGAGATAACTTAAGTAAGAACCTCTGGTTATTTATAGACCTTTTTCTTAGAACACAAAATTACCCATTATGCGCAAGGTGAATGCTAAGAACTTTTGGTCGGCAGCTGATGCGCATAAACAGTCATATTTGGACAGCTTTGAAACAATAGTTTTAATCTATTTTACCTGTTTTTATAATCTTTGAAATAATACTGATGTTGATCAGCACCATCTCCTGGACTGATCCTTTAACAAATGTGATCTAATAGGATGAAAAACAGCTGCTGTAAGGCATTTCCCCCTCATTGTCAGACGGCATCTTGTGCCGTTGAAATAAAGCCTCGTCATCACAAAAGTCAACATTTTCTCTTTCTTTTAAATATATAAGCAACTCAAACAAATGTATTTCATCAAAATGTTTGACACACACATGTAGCCTGTACTGTCCCACTGACACATTGATTTAATAAGTGTCACAAAGTGAAAATTAAGTGGCATTTTCAAGTGACAGAATATTGTGGTAATTACTACACAACACAAACTAAAATGAAACATAAAAGGCCCCCGATTAGAATCAACATGCAAATTAGCAAGCTGAGTATCAGTAACAGACTTCTATTGGTCATTTTTGTAAATTGCATTATTTACATACCTGTTAGGTTTCATGCCAGTAATCTGGATTGCTCTATAATGAAGTGAAGTATTGCATATGTTTGTGCATGCACGCGCGCATTGAAGAGCCACTGAACAGCTCACAGATCAGGAACACACACACACGCTGTATTTCTGACGGCAGACACGGGAACTGAGAGAACGTTTTTCTCCCACACTTGAACCACATCTGACAAATTATAACGGCTTTAACACACACTTTTCAAAGTTGTGTTTCATAAAAACACTCTGTAATCCACTCAAAATGCTATTGAAACCCTTTTTTTATTATTAAAACCCACCCAAAAGGTCTATATTGAGTTAGGAATCATCGGATTGGCGAATCATGCATTAGCTAATGCGGGACCAGCTGCGATCAATCATAAGCACGTGATCCTCTCGATATTACTTTATAAATAAACTTCACTTATTGAATCAAAAGCAGAAGAATAATGTTTTTCTTTCTAAATATTTTTTTTTATAATAAAAAAAATACTTTGTTATTGTATCTTTTAAAATAAATTTCCTAAGGAAAAAAGTACACATGAATACATATTTATTTGCATTTTCATTCATATCGCAGGAATGTTTAGAACATTTATTCATTCATTCATTTTCTTTTTGGTTTAGTCCCTTTATTAATCTGGGGTCACCACAGCGGAATGAACCGCCAACTTATCCAGCATTTGTTTTAAGCAGCGGATGCCCTTCCAGCCGCAACCCATCACTGGAAAACCCATTACACACTTATTCGCACACTTATATACACTATGGACAATTTGGCTTACCCAATTCAACTGTACCACATGTCTTTGGACTTGTAGGGGAAACCGGAGCACCCGGAGGAAACCCACACAAACACGGGTAGAACATGCAAACTCTACAAATAAATGCCAACTGACCCAGCCGAGGCTCAAACCAGCGACCTTCTTGCTGTGAGGCGACAACACTACCTACTGCACCACCGCGTCGCACGTTTAGAACTTTTATTTGAAATTTATTTTAAAACATATATATATATATATATATATATATATATATATATATATATATATATATATATATATATATATATATATATATATATATATATATATATATATATATATATTTTATATATATATATATATATATATATATATATATATATATATATATATTTTATATATATATATATATATATATATATATATATATATATATATATATATATATATATATATATTTTTTTTTTTTTTTTTTTTTTTTTTTTTTTTTTAAACAATTAAATGCATTTTTGCTGGAAAAATAAATATCAAAAGATTAAATGGATAAATTGTTTCCTTCTCATAATACTAATCCAAGAGTCTTGATGGAAAAAAAATGCAAAACATCAGAAAATGTTCTGATCAATTTTCTTTTGGTTTGTCTAATGGTCCTTGGTTTTGCGTTTCAGTTAATACACATCGCACACTCAATGTGGAAGAAAAAAAGCACAATGTCAAGAACAAAACCCTCTAATCTTTACAATTTCAAGCTTCGTTTATAATGAAGTCTCAGTCTCTTATTTGAGGAAAATAAGACAGACTGTTCATTAGTAAGCTTTTAGTCCAAGTTTATGCAAACGAGCTAACATAAGCAGCCCATTCTTCTTGATTATCTCCT
This sequence comes from Danio rerio, assembly GCF_052040795.2. Taxonomy (NCBI): domain Eukaryota; kingdom Metazoa; phylum Chordata; class Actinopteri; order Cypriniformes; family Danionidae; genus Danio; species Danio rerio. Next base: position 37,936,060 of record NC_141022.1, on the reverse strand, counting down.
TGAAAGCTGGCAAGTTTTGACTTTAATAGCATTCACAGATTCTTCAAAGTTGTGTGAATAAGGAAAAGATGTCAAGGTCGACAAGTGAAGATTGCAGCAAATTGAGAAGAAGATGAACTGTGGCTCATAAAGGCAAAGGAAAACACACTCAGCTGAAGTAGCCCGAGAGTGGAGGTGGGAAGTGTCCATTAGAGATCCGTGTGGGTCACTATCCTCTTCTTCCAAACCCTGTTCAACATTTTATTCCCCTGACATTTCAGATCTGTACAGGCAGAGCAGATGCTTGGCTATGCTTTTAGATGTTTTATAGAATACTTCATTGTTCTAAATTCGCACTAGTGAAGCTGGTAGTGTGAAGACATCTACTGGTCTATCATACATTCTAAAATATAGTTAGCTGAACAAACATTGCCATAAAATATCTAAGTGAAAATAAAATTAAAAAAACTTTATTTTTCCCAACAAGGATTAATTAATTCTTTGGAAATGACAGTAAATATTTTTATAATGTTAAAAAAGCCCACTGTTTAAGTTACTCAAATGTAACAAATATCATACACCCGGCACAATAGGGTGCAAGATGTGTTTGGCACAATTTTCAGACCAGTGCAACCCTAATTTTCACTTTTTGCACCAAGTTGTTTAAAAAACAAATCCATTTGCGACTCTTTGTGGGATCATAGGTGTTCCGATCTATAAAGGAGGTGGGTTAAGTTGGCGCATTGCTATTTTGAGAAACTGAAATAGACCACGACCTTGACTAAGTAAAGGCTGGTCCAAAGTCCAGCGCAGAAAGCATTAGTTATGCACCTATGCAGGTTCAAGCACTTAATACACAGAATGTACAGCAATACACAAATATCTTTACATATAAATAAAAAATAAAGGATACAAATGTTATTCAAAAGGATAACATTCAAAAAAATCTTATTTTCTACACAAATATAAAAACTACCTCCATGCCTTTTTTTATGTCTGGGAGCTTTTTTTAGTTTATTAATGACAATTTGCAATATTATTATTAGCAGTATTATTTATTATATGCATATTTATATTTGTTTTAATAAAAACAAGTTTAGATTTGTCCACCTGTCGGGTTTTGGAGACATATGCATCACCACATGGGGCATAAGAATACAACATGTTTGACGTAACTCAGTTTTTTTGACCACACTTCATTATTATTGTTCAATTATTTGTTTGTTGGAAATTAGAACTAAATTTGGAAATTGTTTTTGAACAAATATTTGCGCTAAACAAACTAAATAAATATGTAGGCTAATGAATGTCTTCAGAGAAGTGTGTACAACACCATTTCCTTATATATGAAAGCGAAGGAGTAAAGTAAATGGTAAGAGTGAAATAAAGAGAAAGTAAAGATGCCGAATAGAGGAGGGTTGTTTTTTTTATTCTTGCCAAAGATAGTCTGTTAAACTATTTTATTACCAGTGAAGCATTCAGTTTTTTATTCAGTTTTTCCACTTACAAAGTCCACCATGTAAATAGTAAATGTGCCATGGCGCGATGCAACTGACTCTTAAAGGGAAAGGGAGATAAGACTCCGGTTGGTTTAATGTCATTATGCTCAAAACACACCCATAACTCATTAAGACAATAAGCACAAACCTCTGTTTGACCATGCACCACGGCGCAAACCATATTTTTTCATCCTTAAAATAGTAAAAGTGGATTCGGACATGCCCTTAATGTTTTTGCGCCGTGCGCTTAAGACTTTGCTCCTAGATTGTTAAAACAAAGCTGATAATTACCACAAACCTTTGAATAGCACAATACAGTGAAAAGTACAGTGCACTATACAGTACATGAGAATATTTTGTCTCAAATGTAAGATTTATATAACAATCTTCTCAAAAATAGTCACGTTTATGTCTTATACATATTTTTTCCCACACATTACTTGTATACAGTAGTTTTTGATAAGGTACCACCCACCAACATGAAATAAATATTCAGATTATTTACAGCATACTATAGTGTAAAATGTATTATACCAACGCAATCTGACAGCAATTCATAACTTTTTGATTTAGTGGCTAATTCATATGAATTTGTACAATCTAATTCGTACAATTTAGTACGATTTGCTCATCGCCCAATGACGGTTGGGGTTATGGGTGGGGTTGGGTGACATGCCTCCTTCTTAAAATCGTATATTTTCGTACGACTGAACTAGTACGAATTTGTATGAATTAGCCACTAAACTGACAAAACATAAAATACTTACGTTTTCTTGTGTGATCAGGCTGATTATACTGTATATTATAATATCTACAACACTTTGTTTAACCATGAATGCTACAAATGAATTAATAAACTGCACAAAACACTGTAAAATGAGGTGTATTGTAGTAAAAATACTTTATTGATCTTATTCTGCGTTGTGGAAGTGCGCTCGTTTTTTGAGATTGTTTTAGTACTCCCGAATCAGTCGCTTATGGGAGAAATGACAAGGAATAATAAAAGGCAGAAAACATTCAAAAGTGTTAATGAGTATACATAAAAAGCAAAATATATTAGAAGAAAATATCTGTTGGCAACATCAGGCAGTATAACAAGCTTTTGATGCCTTAAAATCCATGGAATAGAATGAGACCGGAAGTCTCGAGCCAAAAAGGCTGGTCCAACTCGTACATCGAGCATAAGGGCAATAGTTGTAGAAAACTACAGTATAGGGTCATTTGTTTATACAGTATTTAGTATAGTTGCTGCATTGCCATACACCATATTGCTATTAATTCAAGTACTCTACTAAAATATAGTTCAAAAACACTATAGAATTTGCTATAATTTACTATGGTATTTTATTTTTGCAGTGACAGCTTTTGTTCCTTTATTACTCAGAATGTTCAACTAGCTTTTATATACAACTAAACTTGACTTCAGTAAGTTACTTAATAAACAACTGATTCCCCAATATCTCTGTATGAAGAGAAGTGTGAATACGTAATAAAAATACATAATGCATAACACCCATCTGCCTTACTGTGCAATTATATAATCATGTTTCCATATGTTGCATAACCAACTACAAGAAAAAAAAAAAAAACATAATGTAGCACAGCTGATAAGTAATTCATTTGTAACATAAACCTTATTTTCAAAATACCCATGACTTGCGCATAAATTGTTTGCTAATGCTTGTTTTTGCCAGCTGATTTCCCACAACATATCAGTCTTAAAAAAAAGATCCCCAGCAGGTACATTTTGCTACATTTCAAGATTGAAAATTAAATACATAAATAAATCCAGAGGATTGTAGACAGATCGAACAATCTCCTGATCCCGGTTAGACAGGGAATTCATTCACTAGTCATTTCAGACTGCCTTTAATACTGTTATGGTTGGCTAACAGAAGATATGTTGGATCTGCTATAGATTTGAAAGACACAAGAGCTTTGACATTGCACTTTTTAACAAAGTCAGTCCATCAAGATTCACCTAGACACCTCCTTTTATTTCGAATGAACAAAGGAGACTGACAATGAAATCCCCTCGACAAAGTTATAAAAGTGCAGTTTTTTCAAATTATAATATCAAATGTGTTAGAGATTTGATGCAGTTTATGCATGTTGCAATGCTGCTACACGTAGGCTCAATGAGAAGTAAATATATCAAAATAATTATAGCACAAGAAGAAAAACCAGAAAAGCTCAAAAAAATGGGGAATTTGGAAAGAAAATAAATAAATAAATATATACAACATTATACAACAGATCTGTCTGGTTCCTGAATCTAACTGGCTGAAATCTCAGAGCCTCTTCGCTCTTGTGTATTACTCCGCCCACATAGAGTGATGTCAGTTCAATAGACTCACTACAACTTGACAACCATTGAAACTGTTGGACAATATAGTGTACTTTTAAGGCTTTTATTGGCAAGAGTATAGTTGTTTAGATTGCAAATATGCAGCTTGTTTTTAAGGATAGTGCCCGTTATAAATATTCATAATTTCTGAGATTTAGCACATCGGCAGCCAACCTGTCATACTGAGCAGAGCAAAGATGATTGACGTTCCGCTACAAGATGACGACAGACACAGCATAATAAGTCCTTATGGGAGAAAAACAGCATTATTGTAGCATAAGTTTCAAAATACAGCTGAACATATTAGTACAGAAGAGGTAAATGACATTCTAAGTCGATCTCTCTCTTTTGTATGTTGTAGGGCTGTATTTATACCAGAGATGCCCAAACTAAGGCCCGTGGGCCAAAGTTGGCCCATGCTAACCTTTGATTTGGCCCACCATACCATTTGTTATCCCAATTATCTTTGACAGAGATGGTCATTTCGAAATTTTATTAAAATAAAACTGTAATTTTTTTTGTAAATGAATCTTATTTTAAAATAAAATGTAAATAATGTCACTAGACAACACATTCAGCATTGAACTTCATTGTGTTAATGGTTTTTAATGGATTAATGTTTTTACTATAATAGGTTAAATGTTTTTTTTTTTTTGTTTTTTTTACATATACTGCCTTAGTTAATATAAGTTATAAGCAAACAAATTTGAAAAATTACTCATGGAAACTTTAATGTAATACAGTTTTGTATTTTTAGCTTCGGCCCACAGCCCTAAATTAAGTCTTTGGCCCTTCATAAGAAAAACCTTTGCTACCCCTGATTTGTACCACAGTAATCTGGTAGTGTTTGCTTTACTTTGCCTTTTTCGGGGTAAATTATTGTAAAATCCTGATTGCAACAGAGAAATACTGGTAAATCTCTGTAGACTGATGGCATTTCATGCCATTTAGCCTTATAATCTTAAAATGTGAGCACCTGTTTTGTCATCCCTTTAGACATTACACTAGAAAATCATTTAAATACTATCTCTAAAAAGATGTTTGTGAAATAGCGAGGGTTTCTGCACTTCTGACCTTTAGCTGCAGATGTGAATGAACAGCAGAAGAAAGTAGTTCCTCGTACAAAAAGATTTTTGAGACTCTCTGTGTTTGATTTTCTTTTTTTATATACACAATTATGTCGTTGACTTGTATAAATGCAATACCACACTTGTAGCAGTGCAATATGGCTGTATATTGTCACTGGTGGGACACTAAGGCACTCAGTCTGCGAGAAAAAAACAGAAAAGCTCAAACGTGGTGGCGCAGTGTGTAGCGCTGTCACCTCACAGCAAGAAGGTTGCTGCTTTTCTTTTCTTTTTTTTGTGCTATAATTATTCTGAACTGCATATGTGCTTTTATGCACTTAATTTTTGTTTGCTTATAATATATATGCACACAGAACAGGTTTCATATTAAAATTATATGTAACTTTTTTTTATGCAAGTTAGCATTGATAAGACACTATTTTATGTTTTAAATTGCTCATGTCCAGTCCTATTTTATAATTATTTATTATTAATTTAGTGCCATTCCACATTTTACAGTAAATAAATCTCAATCTCATTCTCACCACGATGTATCCATTGTCAAAGTCATACATCTCTATCTATAAATTCCAAAACCAAAGCACAAAACAACATGTGTAGTGTCTCTGGAATGGTAACTACTAATGTGGGCAATTTAATTGACTGTGTGCTGAAGTTTATATGCAAACAAGTGTGCATCCGCATACTTTTGCAGTGCTTCAGGGTCTCAAATCATTAGCTCCCCTCAAGCTATGCTGCACATTACTGCTGAAAGAATGCATGTATTTACCTGCTAAAAATACTGAAGTGAACGTAAAGCCTGTGTAGAACGACAATAATTGTAGCCCCAGGTGTTAAATGAGTCATTACGAACAATAAAAGTGAAACGCAACTAAATGAAATAGGCAAGAGCGGTAATTAGAATGCATCAAAACGAAAACCTTTTAAATCTTGAAACATCTGTCATCACAACACAGAGGGAGAACAAACATATTTGAAGACTCATGACGTCTAGGTTTTTGCTTTTTTGTTCACGTTAAGTCTCTAAAGGTAGCAACACGTGTTGTGCCATACATTTTACCCACAGCCTTTTAATGCATCTGCACTTTCCCTCAAAATAAAGTTTGCAGAAGCTGAGCTCGGTCTGTTTGCTTGTCCTAAACGTGGC